>NC_089801.1:18742213-18792213 GCF_029633855.1 Hoplias malabaricus | reverse complement strand
TCCATTAAAGAGATAAGTTTATTATTAAAACTCAAATTAAACACAAACTAAGCTAAGCTCAGGGTTATTCCACTGGCGGAAAATAGAGGTTTAAATTGATTTAAAAAATAATAAAACAAAATAAATTAAAAATTCTTGCTCTTTCAATAATTCCCTTTTTGTTTTTATTAAAACTAACAACCGGAAATGGTTCAAGGACAATGCACAAAATGTTTAACAGTTTTAGATATTGTTAATAAACTGTTTAATTGGGAAGTGTTTATTTAGGGGAGGGGTCAGTGTCGAAGGATGATGAAAAGAATTAAAAACACAACAAAATATCAATCTAAAGAAAACGATTTCAGTCAAAACTGGGCTCTTTAAGACACGTGTGTCGTGTTTTTTCACAGTGAACATTATTTGAAATTTTTTTTTAAATCTAACCTTAAAAGATGAGATTGAAAGAATTTCTCATTTACACTTTGAAAAAAAGGTTTTTTTTTTCTTTGTTAAAATGAAAATCGACATTAACTTCTCTGGTCACGAGCTTGTGAGCTCTAACGCGCTCAGACAACAGCGCTGATGTTTCTTCTACGTGAAAAATAAAAATCATTTTCATTGCTTTTGTGAACATTTTTAATGTATTTTAATTTTTCCCTCGTTTCCCTTAAAAAAGGAGACTTTAAACCGCCGGTCTGAGGGGTTAGTGAAGTGGTCCAGATGTGAATAAACCGGTTTAAATGTTGACAGAAAACAAACGCGAACCCAAACGATGATTTAAGAAAAAGGAAATGTTACAAACGAACACCTTCTTTCAGAACTTTCAGCTCCAGGTTTTTAAAAAGTAGCTAAATAAGATGCGCACATCCGGGGCCCGCGGTTTTTACTGAACTGAGGACAGCGCGTGCGGGAGAGTGCACTCCGCTAAAGTCACAGCGCTGTTACTATTCCACTTTTTTTCCTCAGCACCGTAAAACTGCAGCATGGGGAACGGGGAACGGCGGAACGGCGTGTTCCTCTCATCACACACAACTCAGCGTCTCAGACTCGTCCCACAGCTTTTCACTGCGAGGAAAACTCCGGGGAACCATCAAACACTATCAAAAATATAAATATACATTTAACAAAGATTAAAATCTCTCATATTCAAAAAATAATGTAAACATCAGAAGTGGATTAATGTCTATTTCTACAGCTGCTACAACAATAATGATCATGATACTACTACAACTAATGATAATAATAATAATAATAACAATAAAAATAATAATAACAATAATAATAATAATAATGTTAATAATGTTAATAATAATAATAATAATATACTTTTAATATAAAAATATATTCTAGGAAGCAATGCTATTATTGTAAATGTTTATTTTTTATTTTAATTATTGTAATATTTATACAGCTGTTGTAAAATATATATTTAGATAAATATTGCAAATTCCAGTCAGAGAGAGAGAGAGAGGGAGAGGTTCACTGTGGGATTGATTTTGTATTTGGTCAGAGGCACTAAGTCTGATTTCCCTGGGGTGGGGGTGGGGGAGGGGGCGGTATCCGATCTGTTAAATACCTGTTTAATACAAACAAATACAAATGACGTCACAATGTGACATTCTATAATTTAAATATAATTAAGTATTATATAATATTCCCAATAATAATAGTAGTGAATATATAAAAATAATAATAATCGTCATCATCTTCGTTATTTGTTGTTGTAAGTAATATGTATTAATTCAGAAAGTGTGTATGATATAAAATCAGAAACACATCAGCTCATAATGACCCTCCACCAATCACCATCAGTGATGACGCTGCGGAATACTCCGGTCTCTGTTTGTTTACAGATGATCCCTGTTTACATTTAGAACATTAACTTAACCTTTAACATTGAGGAATACGAACAAAATCCCCAAGCGCTGCCAGTGTACGTTAAAACTGAAAGGGTTAAAGGCACGTGGTAAAATGAATCAGAAAAATAAACAAGTTTATATAAAAGTAAGTTTAATTAAAAAAGCAAATAGCGAATTAAAATAAAATGAAACAAGATAATAACAATGTTATAACATGGTTATTTTATAATGACAACAATAATATTAACATAATACAATATAGTTAATCCAATAATACTACTACTAATAATAATAATAATAACAATAATAATAAACAATTAAAAATAAAATCTCTAATATATTCTCATATAATTATAGTTATTCTGCAGAGTGCGAAAATACACATCTGCAATAAATAATGTTGTAATCGCAGGTTTAATGATAATTCTCAATAAACTACTGCATTATAATTATTATAATAATTATTATTATTATTATTATTATTATTATTACTAAGACATTGTTATTTTTTTATTGTATGATACTAATATAACAATACTGTTATTTATTTATTTATTTATTTATTACTGTGTTAGATTTTATTATATTATTTATTCTTGGTATTTTACTGTTTATATTCTTTTTCATTTTTTGAAGTTGATTAATATTTTATTTTCAGAAGATTAACACACTTCAAAATGTCCGCGTCATTTTCAGTCAATCATTTAATCAATAACTGAATATATACATGAATACTGTGTGTGTGTGTGTGTGTGTGTGTGTGTGTGTGTGTGTGTGTGTGTGTGTGTGTGTGTTTTAAGCGTTCGGCAGCAGCAGGGTAACGGAAGGGGAGAAATTTAATACACACACACACACACACACACACACACAGAGAGAGAGAGAGAGAGGGAGAGACGAACACAAATATATACTCTCTTGTCCTCTCCTTCTGCTCTCTCTCTCTCTCTCTCTCTCTCTCCCTTTCTCTCTACTCCTCCCTCTTTCACTTTCCACCACGCCACATCCAGCGCAGAGAGAGAGAAAGAGAGAGAGAGAGAGAGAGAGAGAGAGAGAGAGTTTTATCTCTTTTCTCGGTCGTTTATTCCTCGTTTTCTCACCGTTTTCGGTGAAAAGATGTAAAAGTGATGGAGGGGAATAAAGAGAAGAGAGAGAAGAGGGAAAGGAGGGATGGACAGATGGAGAAGGAGGACAGGTGTAAAGAGCTGCTGCTGACGCTGCTGACGCACGCGCACGACTTGCGCACAGGTAAAGAGAGAGAGAGAGAGAGAGAGAGAGAGAGAGAGAGAGAGAGAGAAACACAGCCCGTCATCTTTTTGCTTTAAATACAAACCGAATTCATCAAAACTAGACAAAAACACATTTATTTTTTGATTGATTTGATTCGTTCTATTTTTTTACACGGTGTAAGCTCAGTGCGCATGCTCTGTTATCACCTTAGCTTAGCAACACGTGGCAGTCCAAATGTTTCTCAAATTTACTGTGTTTTACCTCATTAAATTTTAATCAGCTTTAATATTATTTTAAATAAAATGCTAAAGCCCTCTATGTTCTAACAGTCGTCACTGGCCTGGTGTAATATTATCCGTTAATAGCTGGGGTGTGTTTTATTTATTTATTTTTCGTTTGTTTTGTTTTTTATTGTTTTCTAATTTTTTTTTTTTTTTTCGTTTTCCAGGAATTTCTATGGATTTTCATAAACAAATTGTTTCATAAAAACATTTTTATTTAATAAGAGGACAATTATTTTTTTCTTTGTTTGTGAATCTGTGATAAATTTATAAACTTAAACGCGGCTTTTCAGACGGACACTTCCTATTTTTAATTATTCTTATTGATTTCCACACAATGGAAAATATAAAATAACGTTTAAACATAAACCACTCTTAGCCCCTCAGTATCATGCTCTCTCTCTCTCTCTCTCTCTCTCTCTCTCTCTCTCTCTCTCTCTCTCTCTCTCTTTAAAGCCGTGGATTACGTCGGGCTTGTGCAGTGCGCGCGCTCCGGATTAAACACACCGACATATGTTTTTTGTTTTCAGGCAAAAAAAAAAAAAAGAAAGAGAAAAATAATTCTGGCGACAAACAACTTCTCTTTAAAACATTTTCTTTGTGTCGTTCTCTGTTTTCTTTCTATTTTCTTTCTTTTTTTCCAATTCTATTAATTCATTAATTTCCTTTCTTTTTTGTTGCATTTATTAGTTTTTTGTTTATTTTCTTCCCGAATCGTTTATTTATTTCTTTAATTGTTGATTTGTTTATTCTTTGTTTATTCATTAGTTGGCAGCGCGCTCTTCGTCAAACGGAGGTTTTAAACAGAGCCGTGTTTTATAAATGTGCTGAAAAAAACCTGCTCTAGTTGAAAGGTTCTAGGATGATATTTTAGAACCTGTGATTTGCGTCAAATATCTAGAACCGGTTTGTAGTGTTCTCCACTCTCACGGGTCTCTCTGAGAAAAACGGTTTTTATATATGTTTTGCCAAGTGTGTGTGACTTTTATTTTGCAGATTTAAAAAAGCGTTAATTAACTCACAACTCGCTCAACGTTTTTTTTATTATTATTATTTTTTTTAGAAGTTCTGTGTAAATTTCAAACCACAAATTCCATTTGTGTTTTTAAACCTGGCGGTTAGCTTGAATTAATAATGAATACTCAAACGTGTGTGTGTGTGTGTGTGTGTGTGTGTAAATATTAATATATTAATTATCAATGTATTAAACTGCCCTCAGAGTGAATTAAATGCTGTTTATGAATTTGTTTGTTTTGTTATTCATTTTATTTCATAATTTTGAATTTTTTAAAAAAAACCTAAACATTTTTAAAATAATAAATAAAATCTCTGTTCACATTTCAGCAACAGACCTGAATTACTCTGAAGTATATCTTATGGTTTTAATTGTTGAACACTTTACTGAAATAAGAGTCTATTAAACACACTTCTGAAAACTTTAAAAACTGAAATGTTTTATTTAAAATATATTTTTTCTCCAGTTTGTTTTTCACTGTTTAGTGAAGTGTAATATAATGTTTACACAGAAAACATCCCTGTTCCTCACTGCACTCGGTCCGCACTGTGTCACGATGCATGTGTCTTTTACTGAGGTGTGGGCTGCGGTTGTATTTATAGTGTATTGTGTGTGTGTGTGTGTGTGTGTGTGTGTAGATATCCCAGTGTGTGCTGGCTGCACTCAGCCGATTGTGGACAGGTTTATTCTGAAGGTTTTGGAGCGACACTTTCACAGCAAGTGTCTGAAGTGCAGCGACTGTGGGAGTCCCCTGAGTGAGAAATGTTTCAGCCGGGGAGAGAGTGTGTACTGCAAAGAGGACTTCTTCAAGTGAGACACACACACACACAGAGAGAGAGAGAGAGTTAAAATATAAATAAAGTTAAAATATTATACACTATTAATATAATACACGTCATTGCATTTGCAGCTCATTCCCCTGCATATCTAACACACACATAGGAAATATATAGACTAGTAATGTAATATACACTATAAGTACAGCCTACACACACACACACACCCTCACACCCTCACACACTCACACACACACACACAGAAAATACACTTCAATAGGTGATGTGTAGATTCAGGATGAATATGATCTACATTGTTTTAATGTCAGTTTACAGCAGGAAACAATCCCTGATTATTATTATTTCTGTGTGTGTGTGTGTGTGTGTGTGTGTGTGTGTAAAGGAGGTTTGGGACTAAGTGTGCAGCATGTCAGCAGGGGATTCCCCCCACTCAGGTGGTGCGCAGGGCTCAGGACTTTGTTTATCACCTGCACTGCTTCGCCTGCATCGTCTGCAAGCGGCAGCTGGCCACAGGCGACGAGTATTACCTGATGGAGGACAGTCGACTGGTGTGTAAAGCCGACTACGAGACCGCCAAGCAAAGAGGTGTGTGATTAAAATTACAGTTCACACTGGGGTTAGAACGAGGGGCTTGGTGTGGTGGTCATCAGGGGGTCTCTGGGTGTGTGGGATGAGCAGCCTCTCTTCTCGGTCATACTACAAACACAGCGCTGGCCAGTGTGGGGTCTGGTGGCTGATGTGACAGATCTGGATGTTTAATGTGCTCCTCCAAGTGTGTTGAGTTATCCATCTGTGTGATAGGAAATCGTCTCAGAGGAAGCATGTGCTCATCATGTGCCCAAGCCAAACTGCCACTGTAAAAAAAGAATAAAAATCTGTAAAAAAACAGCAGCTGTGGTTGCTGAAATTTCACCGTAAAATATACAGTCAAAATGTATATAACACTTTACAGTACTTTTCTGTTAAAAAACAGACATACACCGTAAAAAACATAGTATTTACATAAAAAAAAACAAAGAATCATTGTTGTGCTCTAAAATTAACAGGTAAATCATGTGACAAATGAGAGAATGGAGACATAGAGAATGGAGACATAGAGAATGGAGACATAGCCAAACCACATCCTATATTCAATCCTTAAAAGGACGCATTGCCGAAAGGAATGTGAGGCGTCTGGGTGCCACTCGAAACACAGGCTGATAGTGAATGTTCCTGACCAACACACATCTCATCACAACATGCACAGAAACACACACACACACACACACACACACACACACACACACAGACACACACACACAATAAACGCCTTAATTCAACACAAAATCAAAAAGCCTCAAAGACAGTGAAATAACAGTGAAATAATGTTTGTTTGTTTTTTTACAGTAAAGAGATGTGTTTTGTTAAACGTATTTATGGTATTTCACTGTTATAGAAAATGTTTTCAGTCTTTTTCAGAGTCCACAGTCATTTACTGACATGGTTTTACAGTTTTTCACCCTAAAATTTACAGACATTTTACAGTGAGGGGGAACTGGCGAGGACTAAATTTGTAAAAATAAGATTAATATTACTCTCAAAATAGAGTGATGGGCACTGCTCTGACCATTTAATTAAACACCAATATTAAATTCCTTCAGAAAAAAAGCTGTTAATCTTTCTCTGTGTATGTAAATATATATATATCATTATAAATAACATAAAAATAATTTTAGAAGGAGATACAAGGTTTTGTTCTGAGTTTTCTCAGTGACATGCAAATATACCAAATAATTATTCGCATTAAATTAATATTTGGAGTTCCATGAGCCTCAAAAAACCAGAAGCAGGGACTGGACACAAAAGATCAAAACCTAAACATCTACACGGGTTTAACCCCGTCCGCGTGTGCAGGACCCAGGATCACGTGACGTGGCGGAGGAGTATTTTGTTTGACATTAACAGCAGCTCCAGCAGAGGCCTTTAATTGTTTTAACTTCTTTAATCCGATGACCTCATATGGATCAGTCGCTTTTAACTGTGAACTTAATCATCGCGGTCACGGGGTCATCTATAAGCGTCCGACCCGTGCCGAGCTAATCGCTCGCTGCCGGACTCTGGATCAATATCAGCCTCCGGGGCTTGGACAGAGATGAGCTGGAGACGAATAGAGCCTCAGACCCAGGGCCAGATTAATGCGGCCAAACTGCTAACACACCAGAGAACTGGACAGACCATACATCACACCCCTGTCCACACTCTACACACACCGCGAGGGGGCTTCAACTCCAACAAGTTCAGTACACAATCAGCTGCTTCATATCAAACTCCCTGCAGCTGGAGATACACAGAGTTAGAAGAATAATAAAACATGACCCAGTCAGACGGAGAAGGGCCTGTGTCCGGCTCTGGACTCACATCCCACGTCTGATCCATAGGAGATACTGAAAATGATGGATACGGAATCATTCGTGAGATACTGAGAAACCTATAGTGATACTCAGTGATTAACAGTACTGAATACTTTAAGGTAGTACTGAATACTTACCAGGAGGTACTGAATAATTCATAGTCAGTTCTGCATAATAAATCATTCAGTACTGAATACTGTAGAGCTGATACTGAATAATTCATAAAGTGTACTGAAAAATGTAGAGTGACTTCTAAATACTATGTAGCCATTAAAAATCAGTGCGTAGTATTTACAGAGTAAACTGAATCATCTTTGAGTTACTAGATCTTTAATATTTTAAAAACACTGAAACATTATTCCTAATATAAATGTGTTACTGTGAACCTGACTTGATTTTTTTAAAACCAGACGACAAACAATCATCTGCAAAACTCATAAAACCCGCTCTTATCACCAGGCCTTCTCGACTTTGTATCGAATATTACATAATTATGATGATATTAACCTCTTGCCATGTTTTTTTGCGTTATTAGCTCTCCCTGCTTTTAAATATTAATGTTGTTGTTGTTGTTGTTGTGTATAACTCCAGAAGCTGACTCGACGGCTAAAAGACCCCGGACCACCATCACAGCAAAGCAGCTGGAGACTCTGAAAAACGCCTACAACAACTCGCCCAAACCGGCTCGACACGTCCGCGAGCAGCTCTCCTCCGAGACCGGCCTCGACATGAGGGTCGTACAGGTCAGGACTTTTATTTTGTATTATATATATTTTTTTATTTTTTATATTTGCATCCATTTATTCAGCACTGAACACAAACATAAATAAGATGCTATCAAAGGAAAGGCATTACACACTGTCAGGAAAACTGTCTCTGTGGTGGGACATGATCATACCTTTAGTTAGGGAACACAAGTGGACATTTTACACAGTTAAAATTGTATTTATTTATTGTGTTCTTTTATTCTCCACAGTTGTGTAATGAAAGATTACAGAGGTCCCCCTCTCCTTCTGGAGAAGAGAATGTAATGAACCTTTAGGGAACACAACTGGACTCTAACACCACTGCTGTACCTTTAACACTACACTGTTTGTAGCTGTAGTGACAGTAATGTTCCTGTACTGTACCTTTTTTTCTCAGAGTGCAGTGTCCACTCCAACGTTATTGAAATGTATGTTGTGTACCAGTGCAGGCCAGCCAACCAGAGCAAAGCCCATTTACATATATACGCAGAAGTAGGTCAGAAAAGAGCTATATATATAGCTATATATATATATATATATATATATATATACATTGTTTTTGGAAAAATACAAATGTTGAGCAGTTGTGTTGGTCCGGTTGTTCTGACACTTGGACACTACTTTAAGGATGTCATTATTTTTCATATTCAGTTGATTTATGTGATACGAGGTGTTTTCTGACTGTAACATGATGCCTAATGATTTAATAAGAGGAAATATAGGATATCGGCTCTTTAAATGTTTACTCCGGCAGCAGTGCAGCAACAAACACATACACACCACAACATCACAGTCCATTACACACACAGGTCAACAACACAACACTGTTAATAACCATTAATAACCAGTAATAACTGTTAGGAACCATTAATAAATGTGTTCATAACGAGGAGTGGTGAAAGTGCAGTTTTAATTTACGAGTAAATGGAGTCCAGTGAAGCGAAGAGAGAGGAGAATGGACGAGACTCGTTAACAATAATAAAAGGCGAGGCTTGCATATTGTCCAGGAGAAAAGGCCTGCGCTGGTCATATATATTATTTTATGCATTTGCAAGGACACTTAAGCCTAAAGTGGACGAGTTTCCAGTGTCCATTACTCATTTAAAGGCACAGAAGGTGAAGAGTGGACCCTTTATGTCATTATTAAAACCTTTGTGGGAGTAAAAAAAAAAGCACTGAAACACTTAGAAGCACAGTTTAATAGAGTTAAATTACAACTAGTTTGGATTTTTTTTAATTAAAGGCGAGTGTTTCTGACACAGGTTGTGTATTAAATGTCTTATGCTCTGGAGTTGCTAATCGTCACAAGAATAATAATAATAACTCAAGTCAGTTTGCATTGTTTTGTGTATTTCCTGAAGAATAAGTTTTAAGATGTGGTCATTCCTGGATTTTAAAGGGTTAAAACAGTACTTTTATAGGAATAAATTATTTAACTCTGATTGTGATATAGCAACCTGTCTCCCAGTAGAATAATATGCTTCTGGAACAAAATACTACACTCAAACTGCACAAATAGCTTTAAAATTAAAGCAAATAATATTAACAATAATACATTAATTTTGAAAGTACACTATTGCTGGTTGGTTATGTAATTACTGCATAATAATCATTAGTTACTCTGTAATAATCATTAGTTACTATGTAATAATCATTAGTTACAGTGTAATAATCATTAGCTACAGTGTAACAGCTTTAGAAAGTGGGTCTCGGTGTTTATTAAGGCGTTAAAGTATTGAGGTTGTCTAATTTTGCCTGTTGCTGACTACAGAAGTGTTCACAGTAACATTCAGACTGTTCTGAGCAGAAGAGTAACCCGTCTGCTGCTGGGGTTGAGGACGACTTGTAGCTGTCAGCGAGTAATTACGTTCTCGATAAATCTCTCCCGGGGCAGAGAGAGTCTTTCCGTTATGTTCTTCCCACTGCTTCAATCTACCGGCCAGGGCTTACAAAAGACCCCCGAAGACCTTGAAAATGAATCTGTTCTTGACATTAATGTCATCTCTGTGGCGATTAAAAGCAAGGCTTTCAGAGAACCACGTGAAACTTGCGTGCTGATGGGCGAGATGGTTTTCTTTTATTTGTCGTTTGTCAATAGAAACACTGTCGGACACAAAGGCAAGTTTATTTATAGAGGACCTTTCATAGTCAATGACAATTCAAAGTGCTTTACAAAACAATACAGAAAAAATTACAGTAAAGGATTAGAATTAAGATTTTAAAACATAATTCAAATAATTTAAAAGCAATAAAAATAAGAATTTAAAAAAATAAATCAGTGCAATAAAGGAAAAGACATAAAAGAAATGACAGTAAATTAGAAAATGTTTTGCTGATATGTTTAAGCTCCCTCCAGGGTGTATTCCCGCCTTGCGCCCAATGATTCCAGGTAGGCTCTGGACCCACCGCGACCCTGAATTGGATAAGATGTTACAGATAATGAATGAATGAATGAATGATATGTTTAAATGGGTAAAAAGCCTTAAGGCCGAGTGGTGGATTTTTAAACCTTTAAAAGGGTTCTTCACACATGCATTTCTTAAACAAAAATGCTTCTTTATGGAACCAAGCGATTCTTCTAGGGCTTCTATCACTCAAATAATCTTTCATAGCACCTTTATTTTAAAGAGAATATTTTAATGTTGTGTTTTCAAAACCAAATATCGGTTTCACTATTCGTTTAAAACCTTTCCGTTTGCTTTAGCCTCAGAATATTTAGGACACATGACTAAATCCTGAAACCCTCTTCATCACAGGTGTGGTTCCAGAACAGAAGAGCGAAAGAAAAGAGGCTGAAGAAGGATGCAGGAAGGCAGAGGTGGGGTCAATACTTTCGGAACATGAAGCGGTCAAGGGGCAGCTCTAAATCAGATAAAGACAGCATCCAGGAGGAGGGCATGGATAGTGATGCAGAGGTTTCTTTCACAGGTACAGGAGTGTGTTATATTAATATCTAATATAATAGTTTATATTGTATTATTCAGGATTAAATATTGTCTGTATTCTGTCACTGAATACACAGTTCCTCCAGTAATAAGTATTTATTCAGTCAGTTACTGACTTGTTCTTGATGAACATTAAAGACTTCATAATTTATTGATTCATTGTCTAAAGAATCAGAATGACAACTGGGATCAAACTGAATCAAATCATTGAGTCAACTGGTGTCTACTTGTTGTTATTTAACATCTAATTACTCATCTCTGTTTGTACAGATGAGCCCCCCATGTCCGAACTGGGCCACTCCAACGGCATCTACAGCAGTTTGAGCGACAGTTCCCCAGCTTTGGGTCGACAGGGAGGACCTCATCCTTCTTTTCCTCTGGACCACGGAGCTGTGCTTCCGTCCCAGGACCAGTACCACGACCTGAGAGCCAGCAGCCCCTACGGCCTGCCACAGTCCCCAGGATCCCTGCAGGCAATGCCCAGGCAGCAACCTCTCATCTCCAGTCTGGTCTACCCAGACTCTGGCCTGTCCATGGTTGGCCAGAGTGGCGGGGGACCCGGAATGGGTCAGAACGTGCGAATGGTGGGTGGAGGAAATGGCCCCAGTTCAGATATTTCAACCGGAAGCAGTGGAGGCTACCCGGACTTTCCAGCAAGTCCGGCATCTTGGCTGGACGAGGTGGACCACAGCCAGTTTTGATGACCGTGGACGAGCAACTGTGCAGAAATGGCTAAAAATGCATGGGATGGCTTGTGTTGAGTTCCCTCTCGATGGGGAACTTTGTAGGATGACTGTCGGAGGGTACGTCACTTCGCTGTAACGTCAGAATCATTGTCTTTATCGTCGTCTGCATGGTACGAGAAGTATCCGTTTTGGACCAGTGAATCGCTCCAAGGGATTGGACCTTAAACTCCACTCTAACAATCCAGGAACAGATTTTTTGGGTACTGTCCACTCGGTGAGTTCTTACAAGAAGACTGAAAACATTTTGGACTCTCCTGAAAACTGGGACTGGGCTTGCGTTTGCCTTTTAACGTAGTATGGCAATGACAAAAAAGACAACCAACTTTTGGTTACAGTCAAGTGAGCCTGGGTAAAGACAACCAAGTCAAATCTACCAAGATGCCTGAGACATAAACAATGCAGATTGTTTTACTCTTTTCCAATAGCACAGCACCATCACCACTGATTGGTGCTTTAAAGACAAGGCTACACACACTCAAATGAAGATAAGGAGATCTTGCCCCTTAATATCTGACCCCTAACACAGACGTATACAAGACTGGACTTTACCTTTCCTGTCTCTTCTCAATGTCTAAGTGTAACATCGCCAGTTTTGGTCCAAGTGTCTGGTCGTTGCCAAATGTCTATATATACAGTCTATCGCAACTCAGCATTGTGGAGTCTTTATTTTTATACAACCCTCCTCCGAACATCACAACTACATATATGAAAAAATATTTAGGACTTTGTACATGTTGCAAAAAAAATGAATACAAGCAAACAGGGATAGACAAGTTGTAGTTGTTGTCTCTCATTATTCTCTAGGACTACTTCTATGCATTTGTGTGTTTCAGATGTATCTTGTTCGTTTCGCTCTACTGAAGCAGCCTGGTCTTAGGCTAAATCTAAGTGTTTGTTTATGTGAAAGATGTTTTATGTCTTATTTATTCTCTAATGATGATGATGATGATGATTAAGTGATACAGGTCTTTAATAAATTTGTCAGTGAAATACAGAGATGGTGCTTTGACTGGCGTAGATTCTCTTGTTGCGGATGTTCGTGTTCTCTTTCTTTATCTCTACGTGAACCAAATATAAACACCATGGGCAAAAACAACAGCTAGTCTCATCCAATCAGTGATATGAATAAATGGATCCAGTATGAATGCTCCAGCATTGCTCCTTTATTTACATTACTTAAGAATAAGATCTAGCGTGGTGATGGACCGAAGCCTCTTCTGGCTTTGCCCCCCAGGGATTCCAGGAGGATCGGGGGCTCACCGTTGCCCAGATTATGATGAAGGGCTCACAGAATGTGCATGAATGAATCGGCAGAGTAGTCGGCAGAGTAGTGTAGATAGCTGCTGACAATCCAGAGCCGGGACCAGGCCGCAGACAGACAGGCTAAACCGACCGTCTGCGAACTGTCTTGAGGCGTCACCCAGGTTCAACTGTATTGAGACTGTGTCTTTCCCCCGAACTAAATGTAAAAGTAGAAAAACAAAATCAGCCTGTTTCAGCAACCTAATCAATATTAAATCATACACAACACCTAGCAGCAACACCTCAGAACTAAAATTTGGGTTACTCAACATAAGATCGCTAAACTCAAAAGCACTCATCGTAAATGATATTATAAGTGATCATAAATTCAATGTTTTCTGTCTCACGGAAACGTGGCTTAAACCAAATGAATATTTAGCACTAAATGAAGCCACCCCCCTAGGCTATAATTATGCACATAGCCCAAGAATATCAGGCAAAGGAGGTGGAGTATGTGTAATTTACTCACCAGTAAATTACACATTTACTTTTTACACATTTATATATAAAACTTGTCTTACTGGAATTCTGTGAAGCTGCTTTGTGACAACATCAGTTGTGAAAAGCGCTATATAAATAAATTTGATTTGATTTGATTTGATTAAATGAATGAGTGAGTGAGTGAATGAACGAATGAATGAGATCTAGAATTCATTTTGCTAACACACCAATGCAGAACCAGTTTTCTTCCTTATTTCAGAAGGTTACACAACGTGGTCAAAAGTTTGGGGACATGTCTTCAATGTTTCTTCTGAAGATAAGCGCATTAATCGGCGTCAATCGGTTTTAAATGTTGGAACATTGCTGTTAGGATTTGATGGCAGCCAAAAGAGATTCTACGTGTGCTTTATGCTCTTCTTGCCGATGCTTGGCATTAGACGTGGTGAAATTAGGCGCATGCTTTTATATAATGTATGAACCGTGTGTGTTACTTAAAGTAGCTGAAGTGGATGTGTCCCTGTTAAAAGCACCGCCTTGTTTCTGCACTCACTGTCCACTCTCTCAGCTCCTCTGACCATCCAGGAGCACTTTGTTGCTTTACTAT
The DNA here is from genome assembly GCF_029633855.1 of Hoplias malabaricus. Lineage (NCBI taxonomy): Eukaryota > Metazoa > Chordata > Actinopteri > Characiformes > Erythrinidae > Hoplias > Hoplias malabaricus. Next base: position 18,777,881 of record NC_089801.1, on the reverse strand, counting down.
TACAGACTGTAGTCCATCTATGGTGCTGCCTACTTTGTTTCACCCTGTTCTTTGATGCTCAGGGCCCAGTGTGTGTGGTGCGAGTGGATCAGGCACAGCAGTGATGCTGGAGTTTTAATGAACTACGACCTGCACTGTGCTGGTCCCGCAGGGGTCCTACATGCTCAGTGGAGCTGAGTGCAGAAATAAAGAAGCTCTAATGTTAAGGCTGATCTGTGTATTTTATTCATGTGGAAATGATGAACACATTTGAAACTTGTAAATCCAGAGCATGTCGGCGCTCTCTGGTTTCACGCTTGGCGAGTGGGGTGGGATATTTATTTCGGATTTTCCGAGATTAATCTCATTGATCTTATATCAGGACACGGATAATGGAGCTGGAGCAATTAAAGCCACGCGGCTGAGTCGGCGAATCGCTTGGCGAGGGACCAGGTCCCGTATCAGGAGTTCAGCGCCTCTTAAGAGCGGAAACTCGATGCAGACGACACTGCGACATGTCACTCTGGAGATAAGGCCGCCGTGTTTACTCAGATACACACCGGATAGAAATCTCCAATCCATTAAAACTCAGTGGGATCAGGTGCCCCCTGTGAATTTCCTCATTTGTTTACTTATTCAAAGTCAGGTTCAATTAAACAGATTACATAGCCTCTGTGTGTGTGTGTGTGTGTGTGTGTGTGTACTTCCACATTTCCCCAAGACAGAATATTTCATACAGTTTTTACAAGTTCAACCTGAAAGAAATGATGTGATCTTGTACCAAGGAATTTTCATTCATTCATTCATTCATGCATTCATTCATTCATTCAATCATCGGTCACATTGGGCCGGGAGCCTATCTGGAATTATTCATCAAAAGCAGAAGGATCCCACACAATCACCCAGTCACACACACACACACACACACACACACACTCAGTCAGTCACTCTCTCAAACACACACACACACACCCACACACATATTCGCAAACACAAACACACACACACACACTCAGTCAGTCACTCACACTCACACCTGTAGACAGTCTCACACACTCAATCAGTCACTCTCACACACTTACCCAGTCACTCTCACACTCACCCAGTCACTCTCACACATTCACACACATACACTCAGTCAGTCACTCTCTCTCACACACACACACACACTCAGTCAGTCACTCACACTCACACCTGTAGACAGTCTCACACACTTACCCAGTTACTCACACACTCACTCAGTCACTCTCATACACACACTTGAGGACAGTTTCACACACTCACCCAATCACTCACACACTTACCCAGTCACACTCACATACTTACCCAGTCACTCTCACACTCACCCAGTCACTCTCACACACACACACAAATTCACACACACACACTCAGTCAGTCACTCTCTCTCACACACACACACACACTCAGTCAGTCACTCACACTCACACCTGTAGACAGTCTCACACACTTACCCAGTTACTCACACACTCACTCAGTCACTCTCATACACTCACACCTGAGGACAGTTTCACACACTCACCCAATCACTCACACACTTACCCAGTCACACTCACATACTTTCCCAGTCACTCTCACACTCACCCACACATTCACACACACACACTCAGTCAGTCACTCTCTCTCTCACACACACACACACTCAGTCAGTCACTCACACTCACACCTGTAGACAGTCTCACACACTTACCCAGTTACTCAAACACTCACTCAGTCACTCTCATACACTCACACCTGAGGACAGTTTCACACACTCACCCAATCACTCACACACTTACCCAGTCACTCTCACATACTCACACCTGTGAACAGTTTCAGACACTCACACACTCACCCAGTCACTCACACACACTCACGCTTGTGAAGTTTCAGACACTCACCCAGTCACTCACACACTCACCCAGGCAGTCACTCACACACTTACCCAGTCACTCTCACATACTCACACCTGTGAAGTTTCAGACACTCACCCAGTCACTCACACACTCACCCAGTCACTCTCACACACTCACACCTGTGAACAGTTTCAGACAATCACCCAGTCACTCTCACACACTCACACCTGTGAACAGTTTCAGACAATCACCCAGTCACTCAAACACTCACCCAGTCACTCACACACCCTCACACCTGTGAACAGTTTCAGACACTCACCCAGTCACTCTCACGCAGTCACTCACACACTCACCCTGTCACTCACACACTTACCCAGTCACTCTCACACACTCACACCTGTGAACAGTTTCAGACACTCACACACTCACCCAGTCACTCTCACATACTCACACCTGTGAAGTTTCAGACACTCACCCAGTCACTCACACACTCACCCAGTCACTCTCACACACTCACACCTGTGAACAGTTTCAGACACTCACCCAGTCACTCTCACACACTCACCCAGTCACTCTCACATACTCACACCTGTGAAGTTTCAGACACTCACCCAGTCACTCACACACTCACCCAGTCACTCTCACACACTCACACCTGTGAACAGTTTCAGACAATCACCCAGTCACTCAAACACTCACCCAGTCACTCTCACACACTCACACCTGTGAACAGTTTCAGACAATCACCCAGTCACTCAAACACTCACCCAGTCACTCTTACACACTCACACCTGTGAACAGTTACAGACACTCACCCAGTCACTCAAACACTCACCCAGTCACTCACACACCCTCACACCTGTGAACAGTTTCAGACACTCACCCAGTCACTCTCACACAGTCACTCACACACTCACCCTGTCACTCACACACTTACCCAGTCACTCTCACACACTCACACCTGTGAACAGTTTCAGACACTCACACACTCACCCAGTCACTCTCACATACTCACACCTGTGAAGTTTCAGACACTCACCCAGTCACTCACACACTCACCCAGTCACTCTCACACACTCACACCTGTGAACAGTTTCAGACACTCACCCAGTCACTCTCACACACTCACACCTGTGAACAGTTTCAGACACTCACCCAGTCACTCAAACACTCACCAAGTCACTCACACACCCTCACACCTGTGAACAGTTTCAGACACTCACCCAGTCACTCACACAGTCACTCACACACTCACCCAGTCACTCTCACACACTCACACCTGTGAACAGTTTCAGACATTCACACACTCACCCAGTCACTCTCACATACTCACACCTGTGAAGTTTCAGACACTCACCCAGTCACTCTCACACACTCACACCTGTGAACAGTTTCAGACACTCACCCAGTCACTCACACACACTCACACCTGTGAACAGTTTCAGACACTCACCCAGTCACTCAAACACTCACCCAGTCACTCACACACCCTCACACCTGTGAACAGTTTCAGACACTCACCCAGTCACTCACACAGTCACTCACACACTCACCCAGTCACTCTCACACACTCACCCAGTCACTCTCACACACTCACACATGGGGACAGTTTCACACACTCCCTCAGTCACTCTCACATCTTTTCGCAATAAGAGCTTTCTGAAAGTTTCACATCCTTTCAGACCCAGAGTGTCCAGATGTTATTCTCACTGTAGGCTGAGGGAAACAGCAGATGGATGCTGTAAATGTTGGGGACAGTTATTGGGGGAGACTCAAGGTCCTGCATGTTTCTTCAATATACATTATCATCTCCTCACCTTCGATATGTGTGTGTGTGTGTGTGTGTGTGTGTGTCTACTGGGTAATTTATTAAATAACGGACCACCTGCACGTTTTCTTGGCTGTTGTCTCAGGTTCAGGTGTAATTCCATCTGTGCCGTGAACGAACACAAACCGAGTTACTCCTGGTGAATAGTGTTTGTGAATAGAGTCTAAAACTATGCCCTGTTCAGCTGCTGACCCTGGGCCCTCCTTCACTTCCAGAAACCCACTAATGCCCCCAACAACAGGGTCCAGGCTTAGTGTCCCAGGACACAGTGCAGTGTTTTTGAGATCCAGGGCCATGGGAAAGTCAACAGTAGCTGGGTTCTAATCCCGGCTCCGGTCACTTTCTCAGGCCATTTATGTGTGTGGCTCAAGCGGATTTGACTCGTCAGGTGAGCGTTAATCTCGAGACACTGCCGTGACAGGTGTGAATAAACCCCGAGACAAAGCCGAGGTTTCGACTGGACCAGCCCGTGTTGAACAGGAAACATTACACCTCACTCTCCCAGATTAACCTGGACACTCTCAGCTCCCCGGCGTAAACACAACAGGAGCCTCAGGAGCTTCACTGCGCTCAGAGCTGTGGGACGATCATAAAGAAAGGGTCGGGAACCTCTGCGAGACGGAGATAAAACACCGTCAACTATGGTTTAATTCTGCAACCTGTGCATTCATTCATTCATTCATCTTCTGTAAGCACTTCATGCTTATCCACATCATGGTGAGTCCACAGCCAACCCAAAATCACTGGGTGCAAAGCCGGATCTCACACACTCACACCTGTGGACAGTGTAACACACTCACCCAGTCAATCACACACTCACATCTGTGGACAGTTTCAAACACTCACCAAGTCACTCACACACTCACCCAGTCACTCACACACTCATACCTGTGGACAGTTTCACACACTCACCAAGTCACTCACACACTCACCCAGTCACTCACACACTCATATCTGTGGACAGTGTCACACACTCACCAAGTCACTCACACACTCACCCAGTCACTCTCACACACTCACACCTGTGGACAGTGTCACACACTCAGCCAGTCACTCACACACTCACACTCTCACTCACACACTCACATCTGTGGACAGTATCACACATTCACCCAGTCACTCACACACTCACTCAGTCAATCACAAACTCACCCTGTCACTCACACACTCACTCAGTCAATCACACACTCACCCTGTCACTCACACACACTCATATCTGTGGACAGTTTCACACACTCACCCAGTCACTCACACACTCACCCTGTCAGTCACACAAACACAAGTTTTATTATTGTTGCTCCTTTCCCTACAGTTGCAGTGTAATTACAGTGTGATTCATTTGTAGAGCACTGTCCTGAAATACAGAGTGAGTGACTGGGGGTGGTTTCCTACCCTCCTCCATAAGTTACAAAGTGGAGTTTCTGCAGTGCTGAGCCCAGAATAGCAACGACAGAGGCTCTATTCTCCGTATTACAGCGCACAGTGATTTTGAAGGCAAACATACTACAGTGTAATTCATTATGAACAACTGACTAAAATGGAGATACTGAGTTTCGTGTGACGTTTATTTGTGCATGTATCTGTAGCCCTGTGTGTGTGTGTGTGTGTGTGTGTGTGTGTGTGGTGTCAGATGGTGTGAGTAAATCAACTCTGACAGTAACACTTCCCCTGAGTCCAACACATCACTGGCACAATTCAGACCTAATGGAGCAGCCTGAGGGAGATGTGGGGTGGGGGCAGAGGTGGGGGGCAGAGGGAGGGGGAGAAAGAGAGGGAGGGGGGAGGGCATTTAACAACTGCCACCAGGGGAGATAGAGGGGAGGGGGGCGGACACTAGAGATTACTCAGAGGCTATGATGAATAAACAATCAATTAACACAAGCTGTTAATGAATAACATCCTCTGGTGGAACGGCCGTGTGTCTTTGTGTGTGTGTGTGTGTGTGTGCGTGTGCGTGTGTGCGTGTGCGTGTGTGTGTGTGTGTGTGTGCGCGTGTGCGTGTGTGTGCTGTACAGGGGGCTGAAAAGGCTGGTTTAGAGAAATTGTCTCACCTCGTCATTGAAATGGCTGACAATTAAATTTTCAATTAGGCCTGAGTGTAAATAAATATGCAAATGACCCGACAATGGCTCTTAGGTGTAGTGATTACAGTCGGTGTGTTTTACAACAACAGAGCAGAGAAAATAAAGGCTATCACACAGATCTCCATCCAGTTCAATTAGTTTCACACCCAGATGTGGCCAGTAACTACCTTAATTTACTCAAGAATATGTTCATTCATTCATTTATTCATTAATTCACCTTCAGATTTGTGGTGAATCCTGAGCCTGCCTTGAAATGTTGGTACAAGGCAGAATCACACCCTGGACACTTTCACGCAATCACTCACACACTCACACAGGGACTCAAACATTCACCCAATCACTCACACATTCACCCAGTCACTCAAACATTCACCCAGTCACTCACACTCACCCAGGCAGTTAAACACTCACTCAGTCAGTCACACATTCGCCCAATCACTCAAACATTCACCCAATCACTCAAACATTCACCCAATCACTCAAACATTCACCCAGGCACTCATACACTCACTCAGTCAGTCTCACACTCACTCAGTCAGTCACACACTCACCCAGTCACTCACACACTCACCCAGTCACACGCTCAATCAGTCAGTCACACATTCACCCAGTCACTCACACACTCAGTCAGTCACACATTCACTCACACACTCACCCAGTCACACACTCAGTCAGTCAGTCACACGTTCACCCAATCACTCAAAAATTCACCCAGGCACTCAAATATTCACCCAGTCACTCACACACTCACCCAGTCACACACTCACTCAGTCAGTCACACATTCACCCAGTCACTCACACACTCACTCATTCACTCACACACTCACCCAGTCACACGCTTAGTCAGTCAGTCACTCATACACTCACTCAGCAGTCAGTCTCTCACACACACACACACACAAACACACCACCTCAAAGTGTGTGTGTCTGGTTCTTTGGGAGGAAACCCCTGCAGTCACAAGGAGAACACAAGCCCCTGTGCTGAAGCGAGGAGCTTAAACTCTCCATTAACACCTTCACGCCGTCCGTGAGCCAAGCCACTGGAGCATGGGTGATTAGCGCTGATAATGAGGCGAGTGTGTTCTCAGCAGGTGAAACACTGCAGTGATGTGCTGAGTGTGTGTGGGTCCCGGAGGACCCTCGTGTCGCCGAGTGTTAACTGCTCCCTCAGGGCCCTGTCTGCTGCTCTGAGCAGATGGCTTCAGCAGCCGCCACACTTTTCAATTACTGCCCAGCGCAGCGGCCATTCCTCATCCCTACTGCCACGTGTGTGTGTGTGTGTGTGTGTGTGTGTGTGTGTGTGTGTGTGTTCTACTCATGATGTAAATGCTAAAGGTAAGTGTAGGATGAATGTATGTGTGTATGTGTGTGTGTGTGTGTTTATTGTTCTTCAAGTAGTAAATGTGTGTGTGTGTATGAAAAGCTTGTAAAGTAAACACTCTCAGCAAGCGTGTGTGTGTGTTTGGGGGTGGGTTTGGTGCTGATTGGGTTTTTGCTGGACTTCACACACTGCCCATAAATCACTGTGTGTGTGCGTGGGCCTCCAGGCGTCTGCAATAAAACACCATTTTAACGTCCAATCTGAATACAGCCTTATCTCAGCAGTGTGAGGTCAAAGGGGTAACACTGCTGCTATTTTTCACACACACACACACACACACACACACACACAGTGTTTAAATGCTGCAGGTATGAGGACCTGTGGACTCCAATAATCAGGAAACTAAATACATTTCTAATATTATTCATTTAAATTATAATATACTTTTTTCACATTTAATTTATAATCAGCTCAAACTCCTCTTTTAGCAACATTTTATTCACTTTTACAGCTTCTTTTGGGGAATTGATTATAAGAAAGACTCGTGCTTAAAAAGAGCAAAACCCAAAGGCAGTAATACGTCATTGTTGTTCAGTTTAAATGCAGCGTACCTCAGAAAACTGTAAAAATAAAAGCGAAATAAACGGAATGAATGAAGGCTTGTAATTCAGTGGCTGTAGCGTATATTACCCTCAGTGCCTTGTCTGACCTTACACCCCATAATACTCCAGTCCACACTGATTTATAAAGGGCAGATTACAGGCGATAAATTACATTCCTCACACACACATACAATTACATTCTTATCTGAAACAATAATATATTATTTATACATTTTAAAAAGTGTAATACAGCTCAGTTCTGTTGAAATGATTATTTTTATTGTTATAAATATTGTTATTATTGTTGTTGCTGCTGAAAGACCATTTATTCACTCATTTATTCATTTAATGATCCATTATCTTTAAGTGAGGAGCAGGAACATTTCACTCAAATATTACACATTTTTCGCTGCTGTTCTTTATATAAACAATAACAGCCCTGACACCATTTTCTTCTGGAAACTGTCCTTTCTTTAACAGCATTGTTATTTTCTTTCTATAAAAGTGTGTAATGTTCCAGACTGTGTGCTGTGGTCAGTGAGCGGTGATCTCTGCTGCTGTCTGCTGTTGTTTGCTGTGAGAGCGGAGACAGAGCATTCTTCCTGAAACACTACTTATAACGTCAGTGTGAGTGGGCGGGGCTAAGCTGCTGCAGGCTGAATAAGCCGATATAAATAGATATTAATATTCCATAAAGAAAGAGAGAACTCTGAAGTTTTAAAAACCTTTACAAACCACATCTGTGTAAGGTTTATATTTAATTTATTGAAATGTATTGAGCTTTTAATTCTTAAATACACAGAATATTCAGTTTTAAATTTAATGAGCTTTTATTTTGAAAATCATCTTTGACTAATTCTCTCTGAATAACCCTGGTGTAGTCGCTTGTTTCCCGTGTGAGAGATTTTTGTTACGGTCCCAGTCTGACGCTGGTGTTCTCGTGTTTTGTCTCTTTATGTCTCACCGTGTCTCGTTTTTTGCTCCTCTGTGCCCGGTGGTGTCTGGTGGTCTCACTCCTCCCACACACACAGCTTTAATTTGTGGCCGTGTTGTGCTTAGGTCGACAACAAATCAATCAGGAGGCAGCGAGGGTCTCGGTGATGTCATTAACACTCGCTTCTGCTTCACTTCTTCTTCCGCATTGTTTCTTCTTCGTCTGAACGCCCCGGAAACTTCCCTTAAATCAGAACCGGGTTTTGTGTTTTTATTAAAATGTATTAAATTAAATATTCTCATAATAACATTGTCATTATCATCAAAATCTAAATTCATTTCTAAACACTTTCCAAAATCACACACAGAAACATGAATTTCCAAATGAAAAAAAAAACAAAACCAAAACAAATGGAAAAAAAAGTTACATTTTTCTCTTTTTTTGTTTTTATGGCTTTTTTCCAAACTGTAGCACTTTCTGTTGTGTGTCGAAAGGAAAGAAATTAAAAGGAGATTGGTTCATAAATTTTGCACAATTTCACTTTTGTTTTAAAAGTTTCACCAACATTCACACCACTGTTTTCATTTCAGAAAATCTTCACATTTAGACCATAAACATAACATCAATTCATTATTAATTCGTTTTTCATTTTAAATTTGGGATTTTTATATTAATCTTAAAATTGATTGTTTCTGAAAAAAAAAATCAATTCCCTGAATTCCTTTAAATCTCAGAAACTGCTTTAAACAGCAGGTGTTTATATTTTTTTCATATGTTTCACAATAAATATAATATACAATATACAGTATAATCTAATACAATATAGACATATTTACTAGTTACTAGTGCACCATCATTTCTGCTCTGACACTGACCTCTTTTATCGTGAATTATAACATTAAAAATATTGAGAAACAAAAGCTGTTCCACAGAGGCGTCCCACCGTCCTTTTTTCAGGGACTTTTAATTTTTAAGAGTGTACTGAAAGACATAAGCTGGTGGTCAATTCTGAATATTTGTTCCCATAAATCCATTGTTTTTGTTATTTTTTTATTATAATTCTTGTCTGTAAGATGGCTTTACTCTGCAGAAGGTGGGGGGCATGTCTCTAATCCGCAGCTGAAGATGTATTTATTGAAGATTAATAATAGAGCAGCAATCTCATCATGCTCTCGATGATTTTATCAGGGTTTTTTCTGAAGAAGGGATCAGTGAAAGATGGACGCCACGTGATGGTGCTGCTTTTAAACCACTCTCACCAGGAACATTTAATAAAAGTACAATTCTCTTTAATATTAAAGCAAAGGAAAGGGTTAAAGATGCTGTGAATGTGACGTATTGGGATTTAAATAGCGTTATTATATTTAATATATGACTGTAAATATACACCCTGTATTATCAAAGGTCCATGTTTATGACAAACCTTACTGAGACATACTGCAGATATGAGTGTACACACACACACACACACACACACATACACACAGCAACCAGAATAAAACCCTTGACAAGTGCTATGATTACTACCTACTATAAGTCCCTCATCACTGTGTGTGTGTGTGTGTTTATGAGAGATCCAGCAGAAATGTGTGTGTGTGTGTGTGTTTGTGAGAGATCCCGCATCAACCCTTTCAGCATTGTGTGTGTGTGTGTAAGAGATCCAGCATTAACCAATTCAGCATTGTGTGTGTGTTTGTGTTTGTTTATGAGAGATCCAGCATTAACCCTTTCATCATTGTGTTTGTGTGTGTTTGAGAGATCCAGCATTAACCCTTTTAGCACTGTGTGTGTGTGTGTGTGTGTGTGTGTGTGTTTATGAGAGATCCAGCAGAAATGTGTGTGTGTGTGTTTGTGAGAGATCCAGCATTAACACTTTCAGCATTGTGTGTGTGTTTGTGTGTTTGTTTATGAGAGATCCAGCATTAATCCTTTCATCATTGTGTGTGTGTGTGTGTGTGTGTGTGTGTGTGTGTGTGTGTGTGTGTTTGAGAGATCCAGCATTAACCCTTTCAGTATTGTGTGTGTGTGTGTTTGTTTATGAGAGATCCAGCATTAATCCGTTCATCATTATGTGTTTGTGTGTGTTTGAGAGATCCAGCATTAACCCTTTCAGCATTGTGTGTGTGTGTGTGTGTTTGAGAGATCCAGCATTAACCCTTTCAGCATTGTGTGTGTGTGTGTGTGTTTGAGAGATCCAGCATTAACCCTTTCAGCATTGTGTGTGTGTGTGTGTGTTTGAGAGATCCAGCATTAACCCTTTCAGTATTGTGTGTGTGTTTGTGTGTGTGTGTTTATGAGAGATCCAGCATTAGCCCTTTCAGCATTGTGTGTGTGTGTGTGTGTTTATGAGAGATCCAGCATTAACTCTTTCAGCATTGTGTGTGTTTGTGTGTGTATGTTTATGAGAGATCCAGCATTAACCCTTTCATCATTGTGTGTTTGTATGTATGTGTGTGTGTGTAAGAGATCCAGCATTAACCCTTTCAGTATTGTGTGTGTTTGTGTGTGTGTGTTTATGAGAGATCCAGCATTAGCCCTTTCAGCATTGTGTGTTTGTGTGTGTGTGTGTGTGTTTATGAGAGATCCAGCATTAACTCTTTCAGCATTGTGTGTGTTTGTGTGTGTATGTTTATGAGAGATCCAGCATTAACCCTTTCATCATTGTGTGTTTGTATGTATGTGTGTGTGTGTAAGAGATCCAGCATTAACCCTTTCAGCATTGTGTGTGTGTGTGTGTTTGAGAGATCCAGCATTAACCCTTTCAGTATTGTGTGTGTGTTTGTGTGTGTGTGTTTATGAGAGATCCAGCATTAACACTTTCAGCATTGTGTGTGTGTATGTGTGTCTTTATGAGAGATCCAGCATTAACTCTTTCAGCATTGTGTGTGTGTGTGTGTTTATGAGAGATACAGAATTAACCCTTTCAGCATTATGTGTGTTTGTGTGTGTATGTTTATGAGAGATCCAGCAGCATTGTGTGTGTGTGTGATTATGAGAGATCTAGCATTAACTCTTTCAGCATTGTGTATGTGGGTGTGTGTGTGTATAAGAGATCCAGCATTAACTCTTTCAGCATTGTGTATGTGGGTGTGTGTGTGTGTTTGAGAGATCCAGCATTAACCCTTTCAGCATTGTGTGTGTGTGTGTTTATGAGATATCCAGCATTAACCCTTTTAGCATTATGTGTGTATGTTTGTTTGTTTATGAGAGATCCAGCATTAAATTAACCCTTTCAGCACTCTATGTGTTTGTGTGTGTGTGTGTGTGTGTGTGTGTGTGTGTGTTTGTGTGTGTGTGCGTGTGTGTGTGTGTGTTGGGGGGATGGGTCCATATCTCCACTGCCCTCCAGTCTAATACCGTATGCAGTAATAGTGCATATGCAGAGCAGTGTCTGTCTCATCGTCCTAATGGACGCGGCATCCGTGTAGAGGTGGGTGCACAGAGAGCGAAGGAGGCATGGAGAGAGAGAGGGGGGAGAGGAAGAAGAGACAGAGGGAAGAGGAAAGATAAATTTCTCCCGGGGCAGGAGTTCAAGGTTCAGGGTTCAGTTCTGATCCAAATTATTTATTTCTGTAATAAGTGAGTGGATTGAACGGATCGCTCGTCCCTGACCTTGGTGTTCATTCAAACCTCATCCTTCTATATCAGTGAGTGTGTGTGTGTGTGTGTGGGTGTAAGTGTATGTGTGTGTGTGTGTGTGTGTGTGTGTGTGTGAGAGAGTGTGAGTGTATGTATATTTGTATGTATATTTGTATGTCTGTGAATGTGTGTGTGTCTCTCTCTCTCTCTCTCGCTCTCTCTCTCTCTGTATGTGTGTGTGTGTTTGTGTAAAAACGGGCGGAGCTGAGAGGTGATAGTTCAGGTTGTCTGCATCTCGTATGGAAATGAGGCGAGAGGTAGAAGCTGAAGGAGACGTGAAGGACGAGAAGAAAGTGGCAGGTAAAAAGAAGGATGGACAGATGTGCAACGAGAGAGAGAGAGAAAGAGAGAGAGTGAGACAGAGAGAGAGAGAGAGTGACAGAGAGTGAGAAAGAGTCAGAGAGAGAAACAGAGAGAGTGAGAGACAGAGAGAGAGAGTGACAGAGAGTGAGAAAGAGAGAGAGAGAGAGAGTGAGAGAAAGAGAGAGAGTGAGTGAGAGAGAGAGATTTCAAGATTTCTCGATGCCCTGTGATTGACTGGTGTCTTGTCCATGAATGAATGAATGAAGTAATGGATGTATGAATAAATGAATGAATGAATAAATCTACTTTGCTCACTCTTCAGATTGGACTCTGCATTGATCAATGGTTTCATTCTTTCTTGATCGTCTAATTGCGAAGGCAATAACTGCTCCACATATTAATAACCAATTAACTGCAGGGCGTTAATGACGGGCCATATGGCTTCCTCATGAGGGAGGAGAGGGTTTGAATAAATGTCACACCATGAAAGTAGGAGAGACGAGGCCTGTAGCACACACGCGGCTCAGCACAGTGTGATTAACCATTAGATTCACACAGATCTCCCCCTTATTCAGGTTCACACTACAACAGGCCAGTGGTGATACAACAACATCATAAAGCCCTGGAGGTGTTCAGTTTGTTGGTGACCGTGTGTTAGTTACAGTGTCAGAAACGACATAACGGAAGTCTGTTGAAGAATAACACACAGCTCCACCTGGTTTAAAGGGACAGTATGGTCATTTAAGACTATGGTTGTCAGAGGCCACAGCACTTGCTATTTTATTTCTTAAAATTAATTTTTACAAATATTAAACATAAAAAAATAATCAAGTGTTCCTGGCAATTGTCAGTGTTATCCCTATGATTCAGTCCACTAACTGTGGTTGTTTTAGGGGCAGGAGTTGGGAGAGCATTGCAATGCACTGGAGGACGACATTATTAAGTGCTTTAGCCTGCGCAAATGCCTCTTCATGAACGATCACTGGGTGCAAGGAGGGAACACACCCTAGAGGGGGCGCCAGTCCTGCACAGGGCGACACACACTCACACATTCACTCACACACTCACACTTACGGACACATTTGAGTCTCCAATCCACCTACCAACGTGTGTTTTAGGACAGTGGGAAGAAACCGGAGCAGCCAGAGGAAACCCACACAGACACAGGGAGAACACACCACACTCCTCACAGTCACCCGGAGGAAACCCACACAGACACAGGGAGAACACACCACACTCCTCACAGACAGTCACCCGGAGGAAACCCAAGCAGACACAGGAAGAACACACCACACTCTTCACAGACAGTCACCCGGAAGAAACCCACGCAGACACAGGGAGAACACACCACACTCCTCACAGACAGTCACCCGGAGGAAACCCACGCAGACACAGGAAGAACACACCACACTCCTCACAGACAGTCACCCGGAGGAAACCCACGCAGACACAGGGAGAACACACCACACTCCTCACAGACAGTCACCCGGAAGAAACCCACGCAGACACAGGAAGAACACACCACACTCTTAACAGACAGTCACCCGGAGGAAACCCACGCAGACACAGGAAGAACACACCACACTCCTCATAGACAGTCACCCAGAAGAAACCCACGCAGACACAGGAAGAACACACCACACTCCTCACAGACAGTCACCCGGAGGAAACCCACGCAGACACAGGGAGAACACACCACACTCCTCACAGACAGTCACCCGGAGGAAACCCACGCAGACACAGGAAGAACACACCACACTCCTCATAGACAGTCACCCGAAGGAAACCCACGCAGACACAGGGAGAACACACCACACTCCTCACAGACAGTCACCCAGAGGAAACCCACGCAGACACAGGGAGAACACACCACACTCCTCACAGACAGTCACCCGGAGGAAACACACGCAGACACAGAGAGAACACACCACACTCTTCACAGACAGTCACCCTGAGGAAACCCACGCAGACACAGGAAGAACACACCACACTCCTCACAGACAGTCACCCGGAGGAAACCCACGCAGACACAGGGAGAACACACCACACTCCTCACAGACAGTCACCCGGAGGAAACCCACGCAGACACAGGAAGAACACACCACACTCCTCATAGACAGTCACTCGAAGGAAACCCACACAGACACAGAGAGAACACACCACACTCCTCACAGACAGTCACCCGGAGGAAACCCACACAGACACAGGAAGAACACACCACACTCCTCACAGACAGTCACCCGGAGGAAACCCACGCAGACACAGGGAGAACACACCACACTCCTCACAGACATTCACCCGGAGGAAACCCACGCAGACACAGGAAGAACACACCACACTCCTCATAGACAGTCACCCGAAGGAAACCCACACAGACACAGGGAGAACACACCACACTCCTCACAGACAGTCACCCGGAGGAAACCCACACAGACACAGGGAGAACACACCACACTCCTCACAGACAGTCACCCGGAGGAAACCCACGCAGACACAGGGAGAACACACCACACTCCTCACAGACAGTCACCCGGAGCGGGACTTGAACCCACAACCTCAAGGTCCCAGGAGCTGTGACTGCTCCACGGTGCCTTCTAAACTAACCTTCTAAACTTTTAATGGAAGTCAAAGTGAAAAGATTTTTATCCCGAGTCATTTTGGAGCATTTCTGTTCGACCATTCCTCATGTAATTTTCAGAGTGTGAAGAGGACAGTAATGATGTAGTAAACCAAAAATATTAATAAATGTAATAAAAAATTTAATTGGAGAGCAACAATATTTTATAAAAATTTTCATAGGTGCCAGGTTCCTATGAGGTTTGTAATGGACCCTGAATGTGGGAGGGTTTAGTTTTGAGAGTAAATGTATATTATACTTTAAATCAGAGCAGCGTGACCAGACATGACCGGACGTTACCGGACGTTATGTGTGTTTGGACGGTGCTGAGCGTTCCCAGGTGATTCCTGAGCTCTTTTATTTCATAAAAGCCATGTGTTGAGAAGAGAAACAGCGCCATGAGGTGAATTTATGGAGAATTTATGGAGAATAAATGTGGAGGCTGAGAGTGTGGCAGCGATATTGATCACAGCTCCAGACCCCGCTCCCTGACCCTTAAATAGCCAGAGAATCTCAATCCAATAGACTGAAGTGTGTGAGCCCTGAACCCCCATCATACACACACACACACACACACACACATATGCACAGATGCACACGTTCAAACACTCTCATGCCGATCGATAGCGGCCACCATGATTTCTACATTATGGATTGGCAGCCTGCTTATTAATAGAATGGGATGTGTGTGTGTGTGTGTGTTTGCGTGTGAGGAAAGGAGGGGTTTATCTAAAGCATAAAATCCACTCAGACACCTGTGTTTTGTTTGAGGTACTGGTGTGTAACAGAGGATTGTGTCGTGATGTGATTCTGTTTTTTTATTTGCTTTAGATCCTCAATGTTATGTTATTGTTTGATCATTAAATACAGAAATATGGACTCATACAAGTTTAAATCAATGTTATTAAAGTGTTATTAAAGTGTAATTAAAAGACTTGTGTTTTTTCCAGATGCTGAACATCAACCCGTCCGATCATTTC
Organism: Hoplias malabaricus; assembly: GCF_029633855.1. Classification (NCBI taxonomy): domain Eukaryota; kingdom Metazoa; phylum Chordata; class Actinopteri; order Characiformes; family Erythrinidae; genus Hoplias; species Hoplias malabaricus. Next base: position 18,761,741 of record NC_089801.1, on the reverse strand, counting down.
CTTCAGGCCCCCAGTGAAAAAAATCTCCCACCGACCCATTCTCCCAGAGGCTCCTCCACCTGCCCACTGCGCGTGTGCACTCTGCAGTCTGCTCACGCACTCAGGTGCACGTGTACCGAGTCCTTCACACAGCCCATCCCCCCCCCCCCCCCCCCCCCCCCACACACACACACACACACTGCTGAGAGCTAGAATGACAGAGCTGTGTCTATGTCCCCTACAACAGCTCACACTGCTCCACACAGAAAGCGGAGAAAGAAAAAACAATGCTGCTCTCTCTCTCTCTCTCTCCCATCTCTCTCTCTCTTTCTCTCTCTCTCTCATTTCTCTCTCTCTCTCTCTCTCTCTCTCTCTCTCTCTCTCTCTCTCTCTCTCTCTCATTCTCTCTCTCTGTCTATATATATATATATACAGTCCCTGAAAGAAGTTCTGTTCTGTTGTGGAAATAGAAGCTTATAACCTGACTTTAAATTCATCCATTGGTTTTAGAAATGACTCTGAAAGCCGAAACCCTCCCAAATGAGCTTTAATTTATGGAAATAAATATATTGATCATTTAATGAACACAGAAAGGTCAGATTTTGACAAGACAAAAGTTTTGTCGCCCACAGAAAGTAATGTGAAAATCAAACAAATAATTTACTTCAAATACAAAGATACGTTTCATGATATTGCCTTCTGCCCCGTACTGAATGTAACCCCAGACCGTGATCTTTCCACCACCAAACTTAACTGTTTTCTGGGTGAATCTTGGATCCATACGGGCTCCAGTAGGTCTCCTGCAGTATTTGAGGCGGCTGTGGTGTAATTCAACTGAAGATTCATCTGAGAAATCCACCTTCTGCCACTTTTCCAGCGTCCATCCGTTTACCAGGCTGTGGGCCTTGACAAATGCCACGCGGTTTTTTAATTGCCTTTTGTTTAGTGCTGGCTTCTGGGCACTGATTCGACCGTGGAGGCCATTTCGAGACAGAATCTACAAACCTACAAACTCTTCTAGTTGGAACAGTTGCAGTGGAAAAGCGGCTGGCTACCAACAGACTATCAACAGACTGGCTATTTTCTAACCAACAGACGTTCCTCCTGAGCAGTTGTCTTGTGGGGTCAGCCAGACCTGGGCTTGTCAAAAACATCTCCAGTCTCTTCAAATCTGTATTTAATTCTTTATACTTGACGCTGAGACACATTAAAGGTGCCAGCCACCTCTGCAAATTTATTTCTGTAAATTAAACCTCATTTGGAAGGGTTTCAGCTTTCAGAGTCATTTCTAAAACCAATGGATGAATTTAAAGTCAGGTTATAAGCTTTTGTTTCCACAACATGGATAAGAACAGAACTTCTGTCAGAGACTGTGTATATCAGAGGTGATTGCTCTAAGACTGGAAGGGAAGCTCAGCTTCCCCTAAAATGTCAAAAAATAAGTGATCAAATATATACTGTTGTGTGTACATGTCATTGAATAAATATTCACTACAACGCACTCAACTTTTGTTCAGAATCAGCTTCTTATCACTGGTAAAGACGCGGCTTTCCTCTCAATCATTCCCACAGCTTCACAGTGCTTTAAACAGCGTCCACAGAGTTCAATAGCAAAGCAGTGAAACGAGACGAGTCATTGGATAAATGCTGGGCTTTGTCCCGCCCATCGGACGCTCAGCGTCTCTGGGGGTCTATGGGGCAGTGGGCTGGCCTCGGCTGGCCCGGACGCTCAGCTTCTGCATGATGATTGGATGATCTGTCTGAGGCTGAATCCCTTTTTGATTGACAGCGAAATGAGCGAATCAGCGATCCTTTGGTGTAAAGATCCGTGGGAGCATTAAATTTTCATTCGGTTCTGAGTTGAACCGGACACTTTCTTAATCCTGTTAGCGGCATTTTCTTTGTTAAAAACGACTAGCGACAAATCGAGCTTCTATTTCTGGTGGGTTTTTTTGTAGCTGCTTGTGTTTGGAGACTGACTTCTATCACTCTTTCTGACTTCTATCGCAGTTTCTGTCCAGCGGGTGCTGCTGAGCCCCTCCACCGTCACAAAGCACTCACAGGCGGACACACTTCACATGGGCCAAGGCCGTTTAAGCAGCCTAGCTCTGCTGGCCACTGAGAGGACACTAGTCAAGTCCCTGGAAAAGACGCCTTGTTGGTACGACAGGGTCACAGATCATTTTCTTGAAAAGGAACGGAGGGTAGAATTTACGTATAAATAAACCGACACATTTTATGATGTAGCTGATGTAAATTGAGCTTCCCCTCTTTGAAAGACCAGCATCTGCCACTGGTATATATATATATATATATATATATATATATATATATATATATGTATCTATCTATCTATCTATCTATCTATCTATCTATCATTCTGTCTATCTCTCTATCTGTCTTAAATCTTACTGATGAATTAAAAGTATGTTTTTAAGGGTTTTTTTTACATTATTGTGTTGTTTAAAAGGTTTTACTGAAACATGCGGAGCCCTGGTGACAACACTTCATAATAAAACAAATAAATGACTTAATGAGATCTTGTTCCCACACCTTATTAAGCTGTTCCCACACTTAAAAATATCTCAGATATCTCTTTAATGAAGAGGCTTGCATGCTATATTTATTGTGGACACACATTAGTATAGGGTTCGCACACTTTATCAAGCTCTTCACTTGTTTATTTCAGGGGTTCCCGTGCAGTATTACACTGTTGACACACCTAATTAACTCATTTGCATGTCTTTGATCTCATTATAAAGGGATGTCCCCAGCAACTCTGAGAAATGACCGCGTAAACGCTGCTTTACTTTGTTTCATCTTTTTTCCATCATGAAAATCCTGAGGACAAAAGGCACAGCGCGGCGTCATCAGTTTAAAAGCATCGTCACGTTTAATCTGCACTGATTTCCTCCTTTGTACTTAAAGAGGCTTAAGTAACACCTGTTAATCTCGATATAATACGCTTTTCTTTTCAGAGGCCACCGCAGGGAGGGGCCGGACTCTTCAGAACCAGAACTGCTGTCATGGTCAGAGCTCAGCTGGTCATTTCGGTCCACTCTGTACGGCTGGGTTCTCTCAGAGAGATGGCCATTGTTTGGTTGTGAAAGGAATAGCAAATATATGTATATGAATATAAAAGAAATGTATATATATATATATATATCTTTATGTGAGAGATATTGGATCTCTCAGTTCAAAGGCTGCTCCCCAGCGGACGCCTCCAAGTTCAAAAGGCCACACCAGACTTCCTCCTCTTCACTGAGTGACTTCAAACACCAGCTTTGTGCTTGACCAGAGAGGGACTCATTTACTAATAGAATGAGACCCCCTCAGCAGCAGCCCCCTACACCACCACCCCCCAAACACACACACACACTCACACACAACAAGACTGAGAGTTATATACATATACATTTACAGGAGAAGGAAAACTCTATGCTGGTGTAGAGTGGATCAGACACAGCAGTGCTGCTGGAGTTTTTAAACCCTGTGTCCACTCACTGTCCACTCTGTGAGACACTCCTCCCTCGTTGGTCCACCTTGTAGATGTAAAATCAGAGACAGTAGCTTATCTGTCGCTGCACAGTGTGTGTCGGTCGTCCTCTAGTCCTTCATCAGTGACAGAGGATTTTCTTGGTGGGCTAAGAAAGTATGCAGAGCAACAGATGGAGCACAGTCTGTTGTATTATTGCAGAATAACTTCACCTTAGTCAGAGCCTCTGGAAATATGTGATCATTTTCAGGCCCTTCTGTTAATTTAAATTGCATATATGTGTGTGTGTGTGTGTGTGTGTGTGTGTAAATAAATGACAAAATTCTATATAATAATTTATTAATTACTAAATACTGATCATATAATGTCAGATATTAAATAAATTGTATATATTACATATATATATATATATATATATATATATATATATATATATATATATATATATATATATATATATATATATATATATATATCTTTGAAATGTTATTAATTTTTTTAAGTTTAATCTGAATTAGATTATTTTTAACCCCAGGGACTATTTAAAAAATAGCTAATACCTAATTTTTATAAAATATTAAATTGTGCTGTGCTGTGAGAACTGTTGAGTTCTGATATTTTATTGTCCATAAAACACACACACACACACACACACACACACACTGGGAGACACATGAACACACAAAAACTCCCTCACACACACGAACACACACTGAGAGACACATACACACACACACACACACACACACTGGGAGACACATGAACACACAAAAACACATTTACATGAACACACACTGAGACACACACACACACACACACACACACACACTGGGAGACACATATAAACACACACACACACACACACACACACTGGGAGACACATGAACACACAAAAACACACTCACACTCACACACACTGAGACACACACACACACTGGGAGACACATGAACACACAAAAACACACACACTGAGATATACAAACACACACAGACACACACACACACACACACACACACACTGGGAGACTCATGAACACACAAAAACACACTCACTCACACGAACACACACTGAGATACACACACACACACACACACACTTGGAGACACATACAAACACACACACACACACTGGGAGACACACACACACACACTTGGAGACACATACAAACACACACACACACTGGGAGACACATGAACACATAAAAACTCCCTCACGCAGATGAACACACACTGAGATATACAAACACATACAAACACACACACACACACACTGGGAGACACAGGAACACACAAAAACTCCCTCACACACATGAACACACTGAGACACACACACACACACACTTGGGGACACATAAACACACACACACTGGGAGACACATGAACACACAAAAACACACTCACTCACACGAACACACACTGAGACACACACACACACACACACACACACACTTGGAGACACATACAAACACACACACACACACACTGGGAGACACATGAACACATAAAAACTCCCTCACGCACATGAACACACACTGAGACACACACTGAGACACACACACACACACACACTTGGAGACACATATAAACACACACACACACATACACATACACACACTTGGAGACACATAAACACACACACACGCACACACTGGAAGACACATGAACACACAAAAACACACTCACACGAACACACACTGAGACACACACACACACACACACACTGGGAGACACATGAACACACAAAACTCCCTCACGCACATGAACACACACAGAGACAGACACTGGGAGACACATGCACAAACACACAGACATTCTCACAGACACAAACACAAAAGCACTCACATTTACATGCATTCACACACACGCACACTCAAAAAACACACACAGTTCCTGGTTATAGCCCGCCCCCTTGTCCCACAACCAACACACAAGCTCTTTATGTAATGAAATTACAAGGGCTCATATGCTCCATCATGTCTCAGAGTTATGGGGGACGTTTTACATAAAATTCATACGGGGACATTGTCCGGGGAAGAGCGCTACACGCGGATTTACATTTTCCACCGTATTAAAGAAATGAGGCTGATGCTCTGGAAGATAAAAAGGAGGAGGGGAAAAAAACGAGAAAGCGCTGGGTCTGCGCTCACCACTCGTCCTCGCAGCCGTAAATTTAACACAGATATCACCTCCTCCACCTTAAGGGCCCTGACTCCACCGTCAGCAAAACACACACTTATCCACAGGAGGATGCTCTCCAAAAACAGACGGTCCTTCAAGGGGCTCCTGATTTACTCAGAACCACGAGCAACCTCTCTTTCCAGTGCGTCTGAACATTGCTGTGAGGATTTGATGGTGTTCAGCCACACAGAGGAGGAATGAAGTCAGGGTGCTGATGTTGGATGATTAGTTCTGGATCACAGATCATACCAGAAGAATGAGATAGTGCTTCGCCGTTCCAGCGCTCCACAGCTTTACACCCCTGTAGCCCACACTTGGCATTGAGCATGGCATTCTGCTGCATTCCTGTGGGGACCATGCAAGCAGCGTGTGCACAGTTGGAACATCTGTATCCACCTTAAAGGAGCAGAAGCCACTGAGAATAATACGTCATTAATCTTTTCATCATTTTTTGAAGAACTGGGGGTTTATATGTGGCCAGAGCATGTTATTAGCATGTTATTATATGTTGTTACATGTTTATCAACTATTAATAGCTCCTAATGCTGTAAAATGTGCAAATGTGGTGGATTTACTGTATATTTTCGAATAATAATGACATATATTCAGTATACCTTCACTCCCACTTGTTTTTCTGCCCCAGCCAAGGGTCACTGGTCCTGTGTGAGGGTCAGTGTCTCTGGCCTCTCCCTGGGGTCACTCTTAATCCAGCGTTTGCCAGTGGATTTCAACAAGCAAATCTCATATTCACCAAAGAGTGGATTATGCTTTTCTTTTATTACAGACTGCCGAGGGGACGGAGCCGACTGAACAGATTACCACAGATGCCCAGAGACTCACATTTAACTTTTTTTTGAAGGGAGATATAATAAAATATCAAGATATGAAAGAGGTTTTGAAGGGTGGGGGTTGTTGATGGGGTAGTGGGGGGGGGGTCACTGTAGAATTATGAGGCTAAAAATAAAAAAGGTACAAGAAGTGGGTCTGTTGGAGTGCGCTAATCCGGCTCAGCCCGACGTTTCTCAGCTAAAGCGCTTAATCAGCATCCGGCGCTGCGGTTCCTCGGGAGAGACTTTCATCACAAAGACGCAGGACGAGTGTATTCAGGGGTCAGGGGTCAGAGTGGACATCAGAATACGGGGATGTCTTTTGTTGTTGAAAGAAATTAAATAAAAATATCTGCTCATCAACCATAACCATACATTGACACACATTGTCCACTTTCTCAGCTTCGTCCACTGACCATACAGAGACGTTGTAGTTCTACAGTTGTAGACTGTAGTCTATCTGTTGCTCTGCATGCTTCATTAGCCCACTCTCCCCCTGTTCCTCAGCGCTCAGGACCACCACAGAGCAGGTGTGATGTGGTGGTGGATCATTCTCAGTGCTGCAGTGACACTGACATGGTGGTGGTGTGTTAGTGTGTGTTGGATCAGACACAGCAGTAGCCGCTTGAGTTTTTAAACCCATCCCCCGACCGAAAACATCCAGCCGACAGCGTCCTGTGTCACTGATGAAGGACTAGAGGACGAGCGACACACACTGTGCAGCGACAGATGAGCTACTGTCTCTGACTTTACATCTACAAGGTGGACCAACGAGGGAGGAGTGTCTCAGAGTGGACAGTGAGTGGACACAGGGTTTAAACATCCTTTCAGACCCACTGTTTTGTGATGTTGTTCCCACAGTGGATGGATGATTGCAAACAGCTGTGGAAGTGATCAGATCTGAAGTGAGAGGTGTGCCCATTCCCACTGAGGCCCACTGGTAACAGCAGCATGGCAGAGAAGAGTTGAAGTGGCTGGGGAGGGGGTGGGTGGAGGGTAAAGGGGCAGTGTAATAGAGGAGGGGGTGGAGAAGGGGGGCCTACAATGACCTTGAACAAAACAACAACAGTCAACCTTAATGCGGCGCATTACAAGATATGTTATAAAACACTTTTATGGGCGGGCAGTAAAAGGTGCGCTGGGGAAGGCCACGTTTGTAAATGGGTCAGAAACCGCCGGACCACCGGGGGGCTTCAAAACATGACTCACTCACCCAGTTCACCTTGATTTCATGTGAACTCCTTCACTCTGGTCCCCGTTATACCTGCTCAAAGCCGTCTCTGTGTCTTTGGGTGTGATGCGCATGTGAAGACGCTGTAATCTCATTGGATTAGACAGGTTTGCTTTTATTTCGGTGTTGGTTTGAGTTTATTGGGGAGGGATTTGGGAAAACTGGGCGTCCACTCACTATAAGCCATGGAGTAAAGTATGTTTGGACAAATATATATGCAATAACAGGCAATACAGCCTACTGCCCTCTAATGGTCAGAAGTGGGACTGCAGGACATGGCAGCTTTATGAGATAATTGTAACAGCTGTGGTGAGTAGAGAGAATGCCGTCACTGAGTGGCTTTATTTGGGGTCTGCACATCATCATCATCATCTTCGTCAGGACAGGCTTAGGCCCAGTCTTGCTCCCTTGAGGTGTCCCTAAACAGAAAGCACAAAAAGGCAAACAATCAAAGTAAAGAGAGATGAAGGAATATGACACTCAGGGCACGGCTGATAACACAGAGCACTTTCAAAGGAATCAAAAACAGAGGGGTGAATGTAGCAGAGTTAAGATTCGTGCACACAGATCCATATTTATATTTTTTTTAAACGGATTTCCTTCTCTCTGCTTTTGAAAGTGTCCCCATCCAGATGAATATGAAAACAGTTGCATTATTACGCCAGTCCAGTAGGGGGCTATAGCACCTCTTAAAGAGGGGCTTCAAAACACCACGACAAAACATCACTGTAGAGGGAGAGAGGAGCTGTGTGTGTACAGTGTAGTTTGTGACTGATGTAGTTCACTGTAGAGGGAGTGAGGAGTTGTGTGTGTACAGTGTAGTTTGAGACTGATGTAGTTCACTGTAGAGGTAGCTAGGAGCTGTGTGTGTAAAGTGTAGTTTATGACTGATGTAGTTCACTGTAGAGGGAGTGAGGATTTGTGTGTGTACAGTGTAGTTTATGACTGATGTAGTTCACTGTAGAGGGAGTGAGGAGCTGTGTGTGTACAGTGTAGTTTATGACTGATGTAGTTCACTGTAGAGGGAGTGAGGAGCTGTGTGTGTACAGTGTAGTTTGAGACTGATGTAGTTCACTGTAGAGGTAGCTAGGAGCTGTGTGTGTACAGTGTAGTTTATGACTGATGTAGTTCACTGTAGAGGGAGTGAGGATTTGTGTGTGTACAGTGTAGTTTATGACTGATGTAGTTCACTGTAGAGGGAGCGAGGAGCTGTGTGTGTACAGTGTAGTTTATGACTGATGTAGTTCACTGTAGAGGGAGCGAGTAGCTGTGTGTGTACAGTGTAGTTTGTGACTGATGTAGTTCACTGTAGAGGGAGCGAGGAGCTGTGTGTGTACAGTGTAGTTTGTGACTGATGTAGTTCACTGTAGAGGGAGCGAGGAGCTGTGTGTGTACAGTGTAGTTTATGACTGATGTAGTTCACTGTGGAGGGAGTGAGGAGCTGTGTGTGTACAGTGTAGTTTGTGACTGATGTAGTTCACTGTAGAGGCAGCTAGGAGCTGTGTGTGTACAGTGTAGTTTATGACTGATGTAGTTCACTGTAGAGGGAGTGAGGAGCTGTGTGTGTACAGTGTAGTTTATGACTGATGTAGTTCACTGTAGAGGGAGCGAAGAGCTGTGTGTGTACAGTGTAGTTTATGACTGATGTAGTTCACTGTAGAGGGAGTGAGGAGCTGTGTGTGTACAGTGTAGTTTGTGACTGATGTAGTTCACTGTAGAGGGAGCGAGGAGCTGTGTGTGTACAGTGTAGTTTGTGACTGATGTAGTTCACTGTAGAGGGAGCGAGGAGCTGTGTGTGTACAGTGTAGTTTTTGACTGATGTAGTTCACTGTAGAGGGAGCTAGGAGCTGTGTGTGTACAGTGTAGTTTATGACTGATGTAGTTCACTGTAGAGGTGGCTAGGAGCTGTGTGTGTACAGTGTAGTTTATGACTGATGTAGTTCACTGTAGAGGGAGTGAGGATCTGTGTGTGTACAGTGTAGTTTATGACTGATGTAGTTCACTGTAGAGGGAGTGAGGAGCTGTGTGTGTACAGTGTAGTTTATGACTGATGTAGTTCACTGTAGAGGGAGTGAGGAGCTGTGTGTGTACAGTGTAGTTTATGACTGATGTAGTTCACTGTAGAGGGAGCAGGAGCTGTGTGTGTACAGTGTAGTTTGTGACTGATGTAGTTCACTGTAGAGGGAGCGAGGAGCTGTGTGTGTACACTGTAGTTTGTGACTGATGTAGTTCACTGTAGAGGGAGCGAGGAGCTGTGTGTGTACAGTGTAGTTTGTGATTGATGTAGTTCACTGTAGAGGGAGCGAGGAGCTGTGTGTGTATAGTGTAGTTTGTGACTGATGTAGTTCACTGTAGAGGGAGCTAGGAGCTGTGTGTGTACAGTGTAGTTTGTGACTGATGTAGTTCACTGTAGAGGGAGTGAGGAGCTGTGTGTGTACAGTGTAGTTTGTGACTGATGTAGTTCACAGTAGAGGGAGCGAGGAGCTGTGTGTGTACAGTGTAGTTTATGACTGATGTAGTTCACTGTAGGGGGAGTGAGGAGCTGTGTGTGTACAGTGTAGTTTGTGACTGATGTAGTTCATTGTAGAGGTAGCTAGGAGCTGTGTGTGTACAGTGTAGTTTATGACTGATGTAGTTCACTGTAGAGGGAGCGAGGAGCTGTGTGTGTACAGTGTAGTTTGTGACTGATGTAGTTCACTGTAGAGGGAGCGAGGAGCTGTGTGTGTACAGTGTAGTTTGTGACTGATGTAGTTCACTGTAGAGGGAGCGAGGAGCTGTGTGTGTATAGTGTAGTTTGTGACTGATGTAGTTCACTGTAGAGGGAGTGAGGAGCTGTGTGTGTACAGTGTAGTTTGTGACTGATGTAGTTCACTGTAGAGGGAGCGAGGAGCTGTGTGTGTACAGTGTAGTTTATGACTGATGTAGTTCACTGTAGGGGGAGTGAGGAGCTGTGTGTGTACAGTGTAGTTTGTGACTGATGTAGTTCACTGTAGAGGTAGCTAGGAGCTGTGTGTGTACAGTGTAGTTTATGACTGATGTAGTTCACTGTAGAGCGAGTGAGGAGCTGTGTGTGTACAGTGTAGTTTGTGACTGATGTAGTTCACTGTAGAGGGAGCGAGGAGCTGTGTGTGTACAGTGTAGTTTATGACTGATGTAGTTCACTGTAGAGGGAGCGAGGAGCTGTGTGTGTACAGTGTAGTTTGTGACTGATGTAGTTCACTGTAGAGGGAGCGAGGAGCTGTGTGTGTACAGTGTAGTTTGTGACTGATGTAGTTCACTGTAGAGGGAGCGAGGAGCTGTGTGTGTACAGTGTAGTTTGTGACTGATGTAGTTCAATGTAGAGGGAGCGAGGAGCTGTGTGTGTATAGTGTAGTTTGTGACTGATGTAGTTCACTGTAGAGGGAGCGAGGAGCTGTGTGTGTACAGTGTAGTTTGTGACTGATGTAGTTCACTGTAGAGGGAGTGAGGAGCTGTGTGTGTACAGTGTAGTTTGTGACTGATGTAGTTCACTGTAGAGGGAGCGAGGAGCTGTGTGTGTACAGTGTAGTTTGTGACTGATGTAGTTCACTGTAGAGGGAGTGAGGAGCTGTGTGTGTACAGTGTAGTTTGTGACTGATGTAGTTCACAGTAGAGGGAGCGAGGAGCTGTGTGTGTACAGTGTAGTTTATGACTGATGTAGTTCACTGTAGAGGGAGCGAGTAGCTGTGTGTGTACAGTGTAGTTTGTGACTGATGTAGTTCACTGTAGAGGGAGCGAGGAGCTGTGTGTGTACAGTGTAGTTTGTGACTGATGTAGTTCACTGTAGAGGGAGCGAGGAGCTGTGTGTGTACAGTGTAGTTTATGACTGATGTAGTTCACTGTGGAGGGAGTGAGGAGCTGTGTGTGTACAGTGTAGTTTGTGACTGATGTAGTTCACTGTAGAGGTAGCTAGGAGCTGTGTGTGTACAGTGTAGTTTATGACTGATGTAGTTCACTGTAGAGGGAGTGAGGAGCTGTGTGTGTACAGTGTAGTTTATGACTGATGTAGTTCACTGTAGAGGGAGCGAAGAGCTGTGTGTGTACAGTGTAGTTTATGACTGATGTAGTTCACTGTAGAGGGAGTGAGGAGCTGTGTGTGTACAGTGTAGTTTGTGACTGATGTAGTTCACTGTAGAGGGAGCGAGGAGCTGTGTGTGTACAGTGTAGTTTGTGACTGATGTAGTTCACTGTAGAGGGAGCGAGGAGCTGTGTGTGTACAGTGTAGTTTTTGACTGATGTAGTTCACTGTAGAGGGAGCTAGGAGCTGTGTGTGTACAGTGTAGTTTATGACTGATGTAGTTCACTGTAGAGGTGGCTAGGAGCTGTGTGTGTACAGTGTAGTTTATGACTGATGTAGTTCACTGTAGAGGGAGTGAGGATCTGTGTGTGTACAGTGTAGTTTATGACTGATGTAGTTCACTGTAGAGGGAGCGAGGAGCTGTGTGTGTACAGTGTAGTTTATGAATGATGTAGTTCACTGTAGAGGGAGTGAGGAGCTGTGTGTGTACAGTGTAGTTTATGACTGATGTAGTTCACTGTAGAGGGAGCAGGAGCTGTGTGTGTACAGTGTAGTTTGTGACTGATGTAGTTCACTGTAGAGGGAGCGAGGAGCTGTGTGTGTACACTGTAGTTTGTGACTGATGTAGTTCACTGTAGAGGGAGCGAGGAGCTGTGTGTGTACAGTGTAGTTTGTGACTGATGTAGTTCACTGTAGAGGGAGCAAGGAGCTGTGTGTGTATAGTGTAGTTTGTGACTGATGTAGTTCACTGTAGAGGGAGCGAGGAGCTGTGTGTGTACAGTGTAGTTTGTGACTGATGTAGTTCACTGTAGAGGGAGTGAGGAGCTGTGTGTGTACAGTGTAGTTTGTGACTGATGTAGTTCACAGTAGAGGGAGCGAGGAGCTGTGTGTGTACAGTGTAGTTTATGACTGATGTAGTTCACTGTAGGGGGAGTGAGGAGCTGTGTGTGTACAGTGTATTTTGTGACTGATGTAGTTCATTGTAGAGGTAGCTAGGAGCTGTGTGTGTACAGTGTAGTTTATGACTGATGTAGTTCACTGTAGAGGGAGCGAGGAGCTGTGTGTGTACAGTGTAGTTTGTGACTGATGTAGTTCACTGTAGAGGGAGCGAGGAGCTGTGTGTGTACAGTGTAGTTTGTGACTGATGTAGTTCACTGTAGAGGGAGCGAGGAGCTGTGTGTGTATAGTGTAGTTTGTGACTGATGTAGTTCACTGTAGAGGGAGTGAGGAGCTGTGTGTGTACAGTGTAGTTTGTGACTGATGTAGTTCACTGTAGAGGGAGCGAGGAGCTGTGTGTGTACAGTGTAGTTTATGACTGATGTAGTTCACTGTAGGGGGAGTGAGGAGCTGTGTGTGTACAGTGTAGTTTGTGACTGATGTAGTTCACTGTAGAGGTAGCTAGGAGCTGTGTGTGTACAGTGTAGTTTATGACTGATGTAGTTCACTGTAGAGCGAGTGAGGAGCTGTGTGTGTACAGTGTAGTTTGTGACTGATGTAGTTCACTGTAGAGGGAGCGAGGAGCTGTGTGTGTACAGTGTAGTTTATGACTGATGTAGTTCACTGTAGAGGGAGCGAGGAGCTGTGTGTGTACAGTGTAGTTTGTGACTGATGTAGTTCACTGTAGAGGGAGCGAGGAGCTGTGTGTGTACAGTGTAGTTTGTGACTGATGTAGTTCACTGTAGAGGGAGCGAGGAGCTGTGTGTGTACAGTGTAGTTTGTGACTGATGTAGTTCACTGTAGAGGGAGCGAGGAGCTGTGTGTGTATAGTGTAGTTTGTGACTGATGTAGTTCACTGTAGAGGGAGCGAGGAGCTGTGTGTGTACAGTGTAGTTTGTGACTGATGTAGTTCACTGTAGAGGGAGTGAGGAGCTGTGTGTGTACAGTGTAGTTTGTGACTGATGTAGTTCACTGTAGAGGGAGCGAGGAGCTGTGTGTGTACAGTGTAGTTTGTGACTGATGTAGTTCACTGTAGAGGGAGTGAGGAGCTGTGTGTGTACAGTGTAGTTTGTGACTGATGTAGTTCACAGTAGAGGGAGCGAGGAGCTGTGTGTGTACAGTGTAGTTTATGACTGATGTAGTTCACTGTAGGGGGAGTGAGGAGCTGTGTGTGTACAGTGTAGTTTGTGACTGATGTAGTTCATTGTAGAGGTAGCTAGGAGCTGTGTGTGTACAGTGTAGTTTATGACTGATGTAGTTCACTGTAGAGGGAGCGAGGAGCTGTGTGTGTACAGTGTAGTTTGTGACTGATGTAGTTCACTGTAGAGGGAGCGAGGAGCTGTGTGTGTACAGTGTAGTTTGTGACTGATGTAGTTCACTGTAGAGGGAGCGAGGAGCTGTGTGTGTATAGTGTAGTTTGTGACTGATGTAGTTCACTGTAGAGGGAGTGAGGAGCTGTGTGTGTACAGTGTAGTTTGTGACTGATGTAGTTCACTGTAGAGGGAGCGAGGAGCTGTGTGTGTACAGTGTAGTTTATGACTGATGTAGTTCACTGTAGGGGGAGTGAGGAGCTGTGTGTGTACAGTGTAGTTTGTGACTGATGTAGTTCACTGTAGAGGTAGCTAGGAGCTGTGTGTGTACAGTGTAGTTTATGACTGATGTAGTTCACTGTAGAGCGAGTGAGGAGCTGTGTGTGTACAGTGTAGTTTGTGACTGATGTAGTTCACTGTAGAGGGAGCGAGGAGCTGTGTGTGTACAGTGTAGTTTATGACTGATGTAGTTCACTGTAGAGGGAGCGAGGAGCTGTGTGTGTACAGTGTAGTTTGTGACTGATGTAGTTCACTGTAGAGGGAGCGAGGAGCTGTGTGTGTACAGTGTAGTTTGTGACTGATGTAGTTCACTGTAGAGGGAGCGAGGAGCTGTGTGTGTACAGTGTAGTTTGTGACTGATGTAGTTCACTGTAGAGGGAGCGAGGAGCTGTGTGTGTATAGTGTAGTTTGTGACTGATGTAGTTCACTGTAGAGGGAGCGAGGAGCTGTGTGTGTACAGTGTAGTTTGTGACTGATGTAGTTCACTGTAGAGGGAGTGAGGAGCTGTGTGTGTACAGTGTAGTTTGTGACTGATGTAGTTCACTGTAGAGGGAGCGAGGAGCTGTGTGTGTACAGTGTAGTTTGTGACTGATGTAGTTCACTGTAGAGGGAGTGAGGAGCTGTGTGTGTACAGTGTAGTTTGTGACTGATGTAGTTCACAGTATAGGGAGCGAGGAGCTGTGTGTGTACAGTGTAGTTTATGACTGATGTAGTTCACTGTAGGGGGAGTGAGGAGCTGTGTGTGTACAGTGTAGTTTGTGACTGATGTAGTTCATTGTAGAGGTAGCTAGGAGCTGTGTGTGTACAGTGTAGTTTATGACTGATGTAGTTCACTGTAGAGGGAGCGAGGAGCTGTGTGTGTACAGTGTAATTTGTGACTGATGTAGTTCACTGTAGAGGGAGCGAGGAGCTGTGTGTGTACAGTGTAGTTTGTGACTGATGTAGTTCACTGTAGAGGGAGCGAGGAGCTGTGTGTGTA
Source organism: Hoplias malabaricus (assembly GCF_029633855.1). NCBI lineage: Eukaryota > Metazoa > Chordata > Actinopteri > Characiformes > Erythrinidae > Hoplias > Hoplias malabaricus. Next base: position 18,746,490 of record NC_089801.1, on the reverse strand, counting down.
TAGTGTAGTTTGTGACTGATGTAGTTCACTGTAGAGGGAGCGAGGAGCTGTGTGTGTACAGTGTAGTTTGTGACTGATGTAGTTCACTGTAGAGGGAGCGAGGAGCTGTGTGTGTACAGTGTAGTTTATGACTGATGTAGTTCACTGTAGGGGGAGTGAGGAGCTGTGTGTGTACAGTGTAGTTTGTGACTGATGTAGTTCACTGTAGAGGTAGCTAGGAGCTGTGTGTGTACAGTGTAGTTTATGACTGATGTAGTTCACTGTAGAGCGAGTGAGGAGCTGTGTGTGTACAGTGTAGTTTATGACTGATGTAGTTCACTGTAGAGGGAGCGAGGAGCTGTGTGTGTACAGTGTAGTTTATGACTGATGTAGTTCACTGTAGAGGGAGCGAGGAGCTGTGTGTGTACAGTGTAGTTTGTGACTGATGTAGTTCACTGTAGAGGGAGCGAGGAGCTGTGTGTGTACAGTGTAGTTTGTGACTGATGTAGTTCACTGTAGAGGGAGCGAGGAGCTGTGTGTGTACAGTGTAGTTTGTGACTGATGTAGTTCACTGTAGAGGGAGCGAGGAGCTGTGTGTGTATAGTGTAGTTTGTGACTGATGTAGTTCACTGTAGAGGGAGCGAGGAGCTGTGTGTGTACAGTGTAGTTTGTGACTGATGTAGTTCACTGTAGAGGGAGTGAGGAGCTGTGTGTGTACAGTGTAGTTTATGACTGATGTAGTTCACTGTAGAGGGAGCGAGGAGCTGTGTGTGTACAGTGTAGTTTATGACTGATGTAGTTCACTGTAGAGGGAGCGAGGAGCTGTGTGTGTACAGTGTAGTTTGTGACTGATGTAGTTCACTGTAGAGGGAGCGAGGAGCTGCGTGTGTACAGTGTAGTTTGTGACTGATGTAGTTCACTGTAGAGGGAGTGAGGAGCTGTGTGTGTACAGTGTAGTTTCAGACTGATGTAGTTCACGGTAGAGGGAGTGAGGAGCTGTGTGTGTACAGTGTAGTTTATGACTAATGTAGTTCACTGTAGAGGGAGTGAGGAGCGGTGTGTGTACAGTGTAGTTTATGACTGATGTAGTTCACTGTAGAGGGAGTGAGGAGCTGTGTGTGTACAGTGTAGTTTATGACTGATGTAGTTCACTGTAGAGGGAGTGAGGAGCTGTGTGTGTACAGTGTAGTTTCAGACTGATGTAGTTCACGGTAGAGGGAGTGAGGAGCTGTGTGTGTACAGTGTAGTTTGTGACTGATGTAGTTCACTGTAGAGGTAGCTAGGAGCTGTGTGTGTACAGTGTAGTTTATGACTGATGTAGTTCACTGTAGAGCGAGTGAGGAGCTGTGTGTGTACAGTGTAGTTTATGACTGATGTAGTTCACTGTAGAGGGAGCGAGGAGCTGTGTGTGTACAGTGTAGTTTATGACTGATGTAGTTCACTGTAGAGGGAGCGAGGAGCTGTGTGTGTACAGTGTAGTTTATGACTGATGTAGTTCACTGTAGAGGGAGTGAGGAGCTGTGTGTGTACAGTGTAGTTTATGACTGATGTAGTTCACTGTAGGGGGAGTGAGGAGCTGTGTGTGTACAGTGTAGTTTGTGACTGATGTAGTTCACTGTAGAGGTAGCTAGGAGCTGTGTGTGTACAGTGTAGTTTATGACTGATGTAGTTCACTGTAGAGCGAGTGAGGAGCTGTGTGTGTACAGTGTAGTTTATGACTGATGTAGTTCACTGTAGAGGGAGCGAGGAGCTGTGTGTGTACAGTGTAGTTTATGACTGATGTAGTTCACTGTAGAGGGAGCGAGGAGCTGTGTGTGTACAGTGTAGTTTGTGACTGATGTAGTTCACTGTAGAGGGAGCGAGGAGCTGTGTGTGTACAGTGTAGTTTGTGACTGATGTAGTTCACTGTAGAGGGAGCGAGGAGCTGTGTGTGTACAGTGTAGTTTGTGACTGATGTAGTTCACTGTAGAGGGAGCGAGGAGCTGTGTGTGTATAGTGTAGTTTGTGACTGATGTAGTTCACTGTAGAGGGAGCGAGGAGCTGTGTGTGTACAGTGTAGTTTGTGACTGATGTAGTTCACTGTAGAGGGAGTGAGGAGCTGTGTGTGTACAGTGTAGTTTATGACTGATGTAGTTCACTGTAGAGGGAGCGAGGAGCTGTGTGTGTACAGTGTAGTTTATGACTGATGTAGTTCACTGTAGAGGGAGCGAGGAGCTGTGTGTGTACAGTGTAGTTTGTGACTGATGTAGTTCACTGTAGAGGGAGCGAGGAGCTGCGTGTGTACAGTGTAGTTTGTGACTGATGTAGTTCACTGTAGAGGGAGTGAGGAGCTGTGTGTGTACAGTGTAGTTTCAGACTGATGTAGTTCACGGTAGAGGGAGTGAGGAGCTGTGTGTGTACAGTGTAGTTTATGACTAATGTAGTTCACTGTAGAGGGAGTGAGGAGCGGTGTGTGTACAGTGTAGTTTATGACTGATGTAGTTCACTGTAGAGGGAGTGAGGAGCTGTGTGTGTACAGTGTAGTTTATGACTGATGTAGTTCACTGTAGAGGGAGTGAGGAGCTGTGTGTGTACAGTGTAGTTTCAGACTGATGTAGTTCACGGTAGAGGGAGTGAGGAGCTGTGTGTGTATAGTGTAGTTTCAGACTGATGTAGTTCACTGTAGAGGGAGCGAGGAGCTGTGTGTGTACAGTGTAGTTTGTGACTGATGTAGTTCACTGTAGAGGGAGCGAGGAGCTGCGTGTGTACAGTGTAGTTTGTGACTGATGTAGTTCACTGTAGAGGGAGTGAGGAGCTGTGTGTGTACAGTGTAGTTTATGACTAATGTAGTTCACTGTAGAGGGAGTGAGGAGCGGTGTGTGTACAGTGTAGTTTATGACTAATGTAGTTCACTGTAGAGGGAGTGAGGAGCGGTGTGTGTACAGTGTAGTTTATGACTGATGTAGTTCACTGTAGAGGGAGTGAGGAGCTGTGTGTGTACAGTGTAGTTTATGACTGATGTAGTTCACTGTAGAGGGAGTGAGGAGCTGTGTGTGTACAGTGTAGTTTATGACTGATGTAGTTCACTGTAGAGGGAGTGAGGAGCTGTGTGTGTACAGTGTAGTTTATGACTGATGTAGTTCACTGTAGAGGGAGTGAGGAGCTGTGTGTGTACAGTGTAGTTTATGACTAATGTAGTTCACTGTAGAGGGAGTGAGGAGCTGTGTGTGTACAGTGTAGTTTATGACTAATGTAGTTCACTGTAGAGGGAGTGAGGAGCTGTGTGTGTACAGTGTAGTTTATGACTAATGTAGTTCACTGTAGAGGGAGTGAGGAGCGGTGTGTGTACAGTGTAGTTTATGACTGATGTAGTTCACTGTAGAGGGAGTGAGGAGCTGTGTGTGTACAGTGTAGTTTATGACTGATGTAGTTCACTGTAGAGGGAGTGAGGAGCTGTGTGTGTACAGTGTAGTTTATGACTGATGTAGTTCACTGTAGAGGGAGTGAGGAGCTGTGTGTGTACAGTGTAGTTTATGACTGATGTAGTTCACTGTAGAGGGAGTGAGGAGCTGTGTGTGTACAGTGTAGTTTCAGACTGATGTAGTTCACTGTAGAGGGAGCGAGGAGCTGTGTGTGTACAGTGTAGTTTATGACTAATGTAGTTCACTGTAGAGGGAGTGAGGAGCGGTGTGTGTGTACAGTGTAGTTTATGACTAATGTAGTTCACTGTAGAGGGAGTTAGGAGCTGTGTAGTTTGTGACTGATGTAGTTCACTGTAGAGGGAGCGAGGAGCTAAAGGGAGTTTACCTTTGTCCACATGAGAATAGGGTCAACAGCGTTCTCAAACATCTCCATCATGACGAGCATTTTGGACATTACCTACAATGGGAACTGGAGGCCTGTTAAAATATTTTTAAAAATAAATGGATGGATGTGAATGGGGCCTTAATTAGTTTGTGAATCGCTGCAGGTGTGAGTAGTTGCCGATTAGTGGAGTTGGATATGAGCTGGAGCAGGAATGATACATAGCCCAGGAGGTGGTATAGTCCAGGCCCCTGGAACGAGGAAACTGTGACAAGGTAAGATAAGAAATAAAAACAAATCCAATACTTTATTGTTCTCAGGGTCAAAGTGGGTGTGAAGCCCACCCTAATCATTGGATGCAAGCCAAGAACACACCCTGGACGAGTCACCGGCCATCACATGGTGTCACACACTCATCCATTCAGTCACACACACACTCACACAGTCATGAATAAACAAAAACAACATTTCATTTCAGATTTCCACTATCCATCCATCATCATCTTCTTCATCAT
>NC_089801.1:18722213-18739713 GCF_029633855.1 Hoplias malabaricus | reverse complement strand
AGCACACTGACAAAAGTTTCATTGCTTTTTCTGTAGGTTAATGTATTGACTCTGTCTTTCTGAGTTATTTGGAGCGTTTCTATTGGTCCATTCCCTGAAGCGTGCATCATGAGCAGTTAAAAAATTGACGTTCACGATTGTAATCAAAAAACACTGTATATAACTCTGAGGATGTTTCCTCTCCATGTGCTGCTCCTCAGTCGGTTTGAGCTGGAAACTGTCTGATGTGTTTATGAAGCCCCTCTGTAGAAAAACAAAGTGTCTCAGTCCGGTATGCTAGGCTCTCTCTCTCTCTCTCTCTCTCTCTCTCTCTCTCTCTCTTTCTCTCTCTCTCTCTTTCTCTCTTTCTCTCTCTCTCACACAAAAGTTGAACCACTCACTTAAAAGTAGAAACTCATGAAAGTAGAAACACTTGCATGAAACTGAAACACACGCAACAGCAGAATCACACGCACAGTAGAAGAAACAACTCACTCACACAAACCTAGATTCAGTCGCAGGAGTAAAAACAACACAAACAGAAGCACACACTCACACCAAAGCAGAAAGAGCTGAAGCAAAAAATAGACTTCATTTACAGAACTGAGACACAATCTCTGTGCTTTATTAATTAATTAATAATTACTTTAAAATGTTTTCATCAACAGTTGTTTATATTTAATTACAGAACAGCTGCAGGGCGCTGATGATGTCACTGTAGTGACCTCGTTGTTTGATCATTCTCTGATGTTATTGATTGGCTGTGGCCACTGCCATTGACCCTTTGATTCTAATGCTTTTACTGCTGGTGGTTGCCAGATTGCTTTGCAAAAAAAAGAAAAAAAAACCCTCTTCTATTATTTTAGGGCCCAGAATGGAGGTCCTCCAGAGGAAGATTGAGCTGAAGAGGGCAGGCCTTAGCTTGTGTTTTTCTGTTTTTTTTTTCCCCAAAACTTTCATTCCCTTTGTTCAACTTTGCTCCAAATCACTTTGTTGAGGAATTCGCAGCGGTTGTAATCGCACAGGGCCCTTTGGTATTGCCTCTGGCCCCAATAAAGGCGGCTCCGGGGGGGGGCCACAATTGATGGCACGGTCCGACAAATGTTTCTCAAAGCGATGGAGAGATGGGGAAGGCAATATAACTGAGCCGTTGTCATGGAGACAGGAATAAAAGCAGGTGAGGAATGGATGTATATTGCAGGCGGGAAAAAAAAGATCAGAGAGGAAGAGAGAGCAAGAGGGAGAGGGAATGGATTACTCTCCTCTGATTCGAAGGCTGGGGTCCGGTGGGGGGCTGGGGGGTGAGAGAGAAAAAGAAGATAGGAGAAGAAGAAGAAGGGGAAAAAAGAAGGATGGAGAGAGCGCGGAGGAGAGGGGGGTTGGCGCACAGATGAGAGCATTTTTCACAGCAGACAAAAACATTTGCCTGGATATCAATTTAGAGCCGAGGAGCAGTCTTCCCCTTCTGCCCTGCCATCCATCATCTTTCTCTCACTTCACTCCTTCACCCCTCCCTCATCCCTCCATCTCTCCAACACCCCACCCCATCCCTCTCTCCTTCATCCCTCCTTCTTTCCCTCTCCCTTTCTCCATCACTACTACCCTCCCACACACACACACACACACACACACACACACACACACACACACACAGAGAATTGTTTTGATACTTTATGGGGACGTGGCATTAGAAATACAGCCCATATCTATTCATACACTAATTAAGTTCAGAATAGTAGATAAAGTCACCACTCTGGAGATACGAGGTTTTGTTCTGATAACAGAGACACTGTGGAAACAATAGCTGCATTTGCAGCATGATCCAGGTATAATTCCTGATGATGTTCAAGTGCATCATTAGAACACAGTGTACGCACGCTCTGTGTGTGTGTGTGTGTGTGTGTGTGTGTGTGTGTGTGTGTGTGTGTGTGGTCACTTCACATTAGTCCAATGTCCCAGACTCCACCCTTAAAAAACGCCCTTATTGGCACCTTCCCCAGCAGCCCATCACTCAACAGCGGACCACCATCCATCAGCCTCAGAGATCAATACCAGCATTCATCAGCAAACACACACACACACACACACACACACACACACACAAATATACTCACATATACATTCACATATATGTAAAAGCAACACCTGTATGATAATGCTCATTTCTGCTAGCACACCTATGGGATTTCTAATATGTTAGCGCACAGCTAATGTACTTGATGTTTTTTATTTATATATTAATCCAATATGTTTGCCATAATTCAAATTTCAAATTATTGTACTCAAATAAAGATATATTTACATTACCATTTAAGATGGTTTATTGTTTAAATTGTAAAACATATATTTAAATAGATATTTATAAAGCAAACCAGAAAGAAATAAAGTGAATTAAATGGGAGTTCCTCTGAAAGGCTCTGTAGGAGAGAGCTATTACAAAACACCCACCCACACACACACACACGGGGTAACGGGAAAAGCTCCCGGCAGGACCGAGTCTGACACTGATTGAGCTGTCGGGATGATGAGTGGGAGCTACACTGCTGAGCTCAGGGAAAGAGGGAGGAGTGGGGATGGAGGGATGAGGATGGAGGGATGGAAAGGAGAATGAAACATAGAGAAATGCAAAGTGAGACGCCCAGCTCTACACACACTGTCTGGATCTGTCCAAATGCCAGCGTCGCTCTCATTCACTCTGCGACGTCAGCTTATGGAAAACACACTTCCGTTCACCTTCTCAGAGCAGCTTCCAGAGGGTGGAGATCTCAGGTGGAGATCTGATGTCCCCTCAGAGAGGAAGACAGGTGGAGTCCATTTTCACCAGGAATTAGCCATGTGATTAATTATTGTTTATTATTTGTTTTTGTGTCATTTATTTTATAAAGCTATTTTCACATAATGTGCCAATTTATGCTCCACAGGGTGAGTCCTCCACATGGGGTTAGTACAGAATCTCTAATACATCCAGGCCACTAGGTGTCAGTATGACTTTACTTCATTAAAGCAACAGTAAGTAGTATATTTACCTTAAAATAACACCTTCAGAATGTTTGTGATGATCCACTGAGCTGTAACAGAGAGAACAGAGCTTCTGTCTTTGCTATGGGCTCAGCACTGCAGAGAAAGCTCTATGTTACTTTTGGAGGAACATAGGAAACACACTACCATTTGATTTCAGGTGAGTGCTGTAAAAAATAATTACACTCTCCCTCAGTAGGGTCATATTTGACCTAGAATTCCTTTAAGGATTGAACATATAGGACAGAGCTCCTTCGTGGCAGAGGACACTGCTCTACTTTCAAATGCTGTAGGCCTTATACCCCTCTGGTTCACATTGGGCATTGAACAAAGAGGGTTTAGGCTTGCGTCCCCCTTCTCAAGAGCTCTCTACTTCATTTCATGCTTTACTGCAGAGACATTTGTCCATCTGTGTCCACCTTGTCTATGTTTATTCTCTGCATGAAGACGCCTGCTTTGTTTTTCTTGTGACGAGGAAAAGCGACACCGCGGGACGTTGTTTCTCGGCACCTTTCCTCCCTAAGGTCATGTTTGCGGTGGAAACTGGACACTCACTGACCAGGACAGGTGCAGCATCTTTAACCCTTCGGAAGAGGTGGGGCTTAAAAAGGGGGCAGGGCCTCAGAGGGGAAAGTTCAGGTGAGCCACACCTGGTCCAGCGGAGCAGCAGGTCACTCCGGTGTCCAGTGTCTGTCTCGGGTTTCAGAGGAGTCCCATCTGTCCGAGATCTGGATAATTCAACAGCAGCTAAACACGCTTTGTACCTGCTGACGAGAACAAAACTACAGCGGGACAGCAAGTGTCTGTGAGATAACAGCAGCTCTCACAGCTCTGGACAAGGCTGTTATAACCCTAAGGCAACTAGACCTCTTACTGACCCTTCTGCCACTGATAATAACAATAATAATAATAATAATAATAGTTGGGCAATAAAAAAAAATAATATTTTTTTAATAACACACTTTTCTTAAAAACTAATGGTTGAAACATAATAAAAAAATATTCATATTATCAATTTCCCCAAGGCATTCTCCCACCCACATCTGACAAAATACCTGTGCTACATGTGCAGATGGATCAGCTGTGGTGCCCCCTAGTGGGAGGAAACATCCCTAATGGCAATGTAGGGTTGGCAACCTTTTGTCTGAGGGTGTCCTTGCTGTAGTGTTGTAAGCGTTTTCATTAGTGTTCCAAGTGGTTACTAGGATAGCAATTGACAAACCGTACACAGTTAAATGGAATATCTACAGTTGTGGGCAATCGCAGTTCTCTCTATGTTCTTTTAAGGTAGAGCAGTGTGTTTGAGGAAATAAAAGGAATGTTGTTTGTTGGTGTCTGAAGTGTAAATTGTCTGTAAGTGTTTATTCATTGTTTGAATTCCCACAGAAACTCATGTGTAACTCCAGCTGTTTAGTTTTGTAGCACTGTTGCTTATGCAGATATTTCCACTTTAAATTTTTAGAAACAGGAAAATTAATATTACATGCCTATGGAGCAGGAATAGAGCAACATCCTCATCTCAGTTCATGCTTTTTAAAGTTTGGAGGAGAGAGAGAGAGAGAGAGAGAGAGAGAGAGAGAGAGAGAGAGAGAGAGAGCATACCGGACCAAGACACAGAGCGGCAGATGGAAAGGAGCCATCTTCTGAATTTTAAACATTTACACACGCCTGAGCAATGTGCATCCTGACCCAGTTTGTTGAGGCTGTATTCATGCTCTCCTGCTCAGTAAGTACAGGTGTATGATGAAGCCCCGCCCACTCCTTTCATCTCCCCTCTTTTTCTGCTACTTGACCTCCTACACCTCGAAGTCTATAACACAAACATTAATAATTCACCCTGAGGCCTGTCCGTCTCCTGCTCTCACACACAAACACATGTTGCTGCAGTGCGTGCATGTGTGTGTGCTCACCTCAGTTAAAAATATCCGCTCTGAAACGGGATCCCGATGGGGTATAATAGTGCGACTCCATTAATAATGAAGGAAAAAGCTGAAACCCCAAACCAGAGAAGCCGAGTTCAACCAGTGCATCGCATGAAACCTGAGAACAACTCGCCGAAAAGAAACGCAGCACCCATATCAAGCAAGACCCAAAGACCAGCGGCACACCAGCCAGCCGTAAAGAGGACATATTATGAAGAAACCCCTCGTTCAGTGCATGTTCACATTAATGTGTTTATCTGGAGGCCTTTAACCCACACACTGTGAAACAAGACCACATTCAGTTCTCTGTGCGCTGCCTAAGTCTGAAAACACAAGATAAAACGAGTCGTTCTGATTCTGCTCCGCTTCTGACGTAGAGTGGAGAGGCTTTAGGATGGCCCCGCCCCCTCGTCTGAGTCTGTCCAATCACAGCTCTGGACCCGCGTTTATGTGAGAGCGCAAAGACGAGGCAAAACAGACACAACGAGCACGGAGAAATAATGGAAAGAACCGAGAAGAAAGAAAACTGAGGGAAAACAGCTAAAATCCAGAGTTTCTGCTCCTCGCTCCTCACTGCTGTGCGCTCGGGTCGGGGTGAACAGCGAGCGGCTCGTTATCATTTAAAGGAACAGGTGCTGAAAGCGGGCGTTCTGAACAGGGCTGTTTACACAGGGGTTTCATTAAGAACCAGAACTGCGTAGACAGAGTTTATAACTGTGATTTACCATTTTAACATTTCTCTTCCAAGTGCTCCTTGCTTTGAAGTCCTTGAATGAGTCAGAATATGCTCCACAGAGTGAGTCTCCTCACATGGGGATGACCATGGTGTAGTGCAGGACTATGACACATCCAGGCCACTAGATGTCAGCAAAATAGCTGGTTCATGTGAAGAACAAACTTTGAATAAAATGACTGATTGATTTTCATTAAGCTTAGCCCTTTAGCCCCGCCCTTTGAGCCTACAGCCGTTTAGCCCCGCCCTTTGAGCCTACAGCCGTTTAGCCCCGCCCTTTCTCATTAGACTATAAATGAATGGTGAAGTAGCGTCCTGTGACCTGTGCATACTTTCTGTTTGTGTTGTTACAGGCCGATTTCAGCAGCTCCCCCTGCTGTGAACATGCCCTCCTTCTCGTTCAGATCAACACGGGGTCAGTAAAACCCGCAGCGTTCCACAATGTTTCTACAGCAGGTAAATAAATAAATAAATAAATAAAACACCGCACCACCTCCCAGCCTGACCTTTTAATAGGAGGCCAGTTGTTAAGTGAATTTCGGGAATCTCATAAACACAAATTGTCGTCCGTAATCTCCTGCCACGGAGCAGAGAAATATAGCAGCGGCACGTAATCAATCAGACACTTAGAGCCCTGCTGGAGGAGGGGGGCATTATTCAGCCTTTAACAGGAGACGGCCCAGCACTGAGCCCAGCAGTCCCTACTGAGTCAGCCTTAAAGGGCCCATAACATGAAAACATGGACTTTCCTAATGGCTCTGGGTACAGATCCAGGCCTGGGACGGGAAGGTCGCTGGCTCCAATCTCAAATGGGAGAGAGCGGGGAAAGGGGGTGTGGGGGGGGGGGGGGGGGGGTGAAGGAACAGCACATTCTCCTCCTTCAACATCCATGGCTGTATTGCCTTAAAATGCAACCGCTCTCCGGTTGTGTGTGTGTGTGTCAGGATTATACCACATTGTGGGGACCTCAAACAAGCCTACATTGTGAGGATTTTACTTCCCTACAATGTGAATCATTACAGTTTAGGATAAAGACATGTTTTAAGGTTGGATTAAGGTTAGAGTTAGGGATAAGTTTTAGGGTTTGGGGGGTTAGAGGTTAGGGTTAGGAGTTAATGGTAAGCCCCTACAAAATGTCTGAGGTCTATGTAATGTCCCCAAAATTCACAGAAACAAGATTGTGTGTGTGTGTGTGTGTGTGTGTGTGTGTGTGTGTGTGTGTGTGTGTGTGTGTGTGTTTGAATGAAGTGATGCAAAGCCAAAGTGAAAATAAAGTCCATTTTGAAATCAGCCCCAATGGGTTCTTCGGACTGTTGGAGCTCCATCCAAAATCTCTGGGGTGTTTTGTGGTTGAACGGCATCATATCCTCACAGAAATGAGAGGAATCTTTCCTACTGGGTTTGTAACGCAATGCTTTTGTTTTGAAGTTTGTGAGGTTGTAATAAGCTGCCGGTAACTGAACGGTAACCAAACCTCAGCTCTGCGTCTCATGCGATGCCTGGTAAAAGCCGGAGCTGAATGGTGAGTGATGTAACAGGGTGAGGTCATCAGCTCTCGCTCCTTAACCCCTGACCTTTGAGCTCTGGAGCCGCGGGGGTTATTCTTTCCTCTCGGACACCGGAGCCGTGCTCTGGACGGGTTAAAGGAAGAGTGGTAAGTGACCTGCGCTCTGTTTGTACTCACTGTAACTTTAATGCCTGCAGATAAAGCTGGATCCCGTGGCTCTGTGACGGATTGAGGGCCGGCGGCGCAGTGTGGAAACCGATGCTTTTATCTGCGCTGGTTGAGGCCAAGCTGTGGTTCACCACACATTTAGGATCTGCTCATTAACATTTTACAGCTCGTCCAGCCGCACTTTCCGCAAGCCCTGAGGTGGAAAACAACACGACCCCGACGGTGGAGCTGCTTTTTAAAGAGAAAGTTCAGACACAAATCAAGTGTTTATGCACTCAGGATGGTGATTTGCACCTGTTAGCTTGTACTGAATTAGCCACTAATGTTCTCCTCCAAGAGTGTTGAGGCACAGTGAGGACGCTGCTGAAGGTTTAAGTTTGTATTTTTTTCCCACAAACCCACAGGTATACAGGACCAATAATGACATTAGAATGAATGAATGAATGAATGAATGAATGAATGAATGAATGAATGAATGAACGAACGAACGAACGAATGAATGAATTTGTTAGTAAATAAATAACTAAATAAATGAGTAAATATAATTTTTCATGGACATGGACATTTGGACATAAATTAAAGGTCTTGAAATTTCTACGTTTTCATGCCTCAACTTTGTACTATTTCTGTATTTATACTTTTTTATTTATTTATTTATATATTTTCACATGTATTTATTGCTGTAATTCACCATTTATTCATTTCTATATTTCCACATTTCTATATTTATTTATTTATGTATTTCTTTGTCTGTATGTTAATTGAGTGGGCAGTCCTAACCTCACTCTAAAGCAGGATTGGTCAGTTTGGCAAAGCAGTAACAGCTCAGTGGCTCCTGCCTGGGCAGTATTGCCGGCAGATTGGGGAACACACCACAGAGACATATAGAGATGTACAGCAGTACAGTGGCTCTATTAAACAGGCTACAAAGTTATTTATACATACTTGTGTCATTTTGGTCCACCATACACTAGTAGCCGAGGGGCTGGTGGGATGGAAATGTACTGGAAGAATTAGTTGTTTCTCACTCTGCGCAGAGTGAAATAAATCAGAGCAGAGTCAGAGCTCACAATGATCCACAAGGGGTTTTCTCCTTTTGGAGACGTATTCAGAGCAGAGCTTGGAGTGGTCAGACATGGACACCACCCAGGCCACTGCAGAAAGGGTTTAAAGCAGAGGAAGTCCAGCACTAGGAGGTCATCTTTGGGCAGACACCTGTATTATTTGAGTCATGCTTTCTATAAATAGGTTATGGAAACAAGGGACTTGTTTGTAGACTGGGTGAGTTGGGGTGTGGGGGGGCTGACGAGAAGGTGTGGTGGTGGGGGGTGGGGTGAGTTGAAATGGATTACAGCAATGACAACAAAAGAAATAGAGTCTGAGTGTCCGAATTTTTGTGTTTTGATTGGATGGGCAGATGACTCCGTTTGGATTTTTAGTTCTCATTTGAGTTATAGCCCCCTCCAGGGTGTGTTCCTGCCTTGTGCCCAGTGATTCCAGGTAGGCTCCGGACCCACCGCCACCCTGAACTGGATAAGGGTTACAGATAATGAATGAATGAATGAATGAATGAATGAATGAATGAATGAATGAATGAATGAATTTGTGTTATAGCCTGCTGAAAGTCTTGTATGCAGGAAAGTCTCTAAATGAAACACAGGCTTCTACGTGAAGGGTGGAAGTAGCACTCTGTTTGTGTCGATATCCGTTCTCCTCGTCCAAATACCGTGCATTAATACTCACATAAATCTGCATGCATTTAAAATGTTGGCTTTGGCTTTTCCCCTGTCCACTCCGAGACCACTGCAGCTCGACAGGTGTAAATCATACGAAGTGAAATGATGGATTTTCTGGCAGCCATAGAGCAGGACCCTGGGCCTGGACATAACTCAGACCTATAGCCTAGCTTGACCCCCAGCGTGTGTCCGAGAGGCCCAGGGGCGATCGACGGGGAACATGTGACCCCAGTTGACCCCTGCAGCCAATCAGCCTAATGGTGTCTGGTGGCCCGGTTTGTAGCTTGTGTTTTATCAGACTCTGGGTTTCTATCTCTGGACCTGTTTTAACTGTCCGGCCCGGTGCTGTCGTTCACGATAGAGCCTCATTAGCACTGACCTCTCCCTCTCTCAGCAGAGTCGTTAAAGTTAACGGCCTTAACGAACCGTCGTTACACTGCCCGGCGGCTCTATCTCTCCGAGTTAGCAAGGCTAGCGTCTCTCAGCGGAGATGCTCAGCTCAATGTCTCTGAAACTCTGCTTGCGTTAATTGACAAAAGCATATGTTTAGGGATGTAAATGTTGCCAGGCAGAATAAATCCATTCTGATTATGGGATATGTGTGAGATCAATGGTTTCTAATCTGCATAAATTGATTTTCATAATCTTTTATTGCACTAACGTTCCATCCCAGGCCAAATACTATATATTGAAAATGCTATATATTACAGTGTATTCTGTTTACATCTGGATTATAATATACAGCAGAAGATTTCCCCTCCATTCCCAGTGATAAAGTAGACTAACTTTATATCAGACTTGTAGTCACTTGGCTCGGTAAGTTATATTCACAAACTTAAGGTGGAATAGGGAGAATATAATAGGGTCTGATATATATCTCATATTATATTAATGCCTTAAAACTTGGGTCAGACTTCAGGTTTGGAGACTGGGATTTGAGACTAGGATTGGAGAGTAGATTTGAAGACTGGGATTGGAGACTGGGATTGGAAACTGGGATTGGGGACTAGGTTGGGAGACTGGGGTTGGAAACTGAGATTGGACAATGGGTTTGGAGACTGGGTTTGGAGACCGAGATTGGAGACTAGGTTTTGAGACTAGGTTTGGAGACCGAGATTGGAGACTAGGTTTGCAGACTGGGATTGGAGACTGGGATTGGAGACTGGGACTGGAGACTAGGTTTGGAGACTGGGATTGGAGACTGGGATTGGAGACTGGGACTGGAGACTAGGTTTGGAGACTGGGACTGGAGACTAGGTTTGAAGACTGGGATTGGAGACTGGGACTGGAGACTAGGTTTGGAGACTGGGATTGGAGACTGGGATTGGAGACTGGGACTGGAGACTATGTTTGGAGACTGGGTTTGGAGACTGGGACTGGAGACTAGGTTTGAAGACTGGGATTGGAGACTGGGACTGGAGACTAGGTTTGAAGACTGGGTTTGGAGACTGGGACTGGAGACTAGGTTTGGAGACTGGGTTTGGAGACTGGGTTTGGAGACTGGGACTGGAGACTAGATTTGGAGACTGGGACTGGAGTCTAGGGTTAGAGATTAGGCACTGGGCTCAGACTCTGGGTGGAGACTGAAATCTCTCGCCACTGGGTGGAGGATTTTAGATTTGGGTTAAAGATGGAGGAGCGGTGGGATTAGAAGAGTAAAGCCCTTCAGAGTCTCCTGATCCTTCCCACCGAGACTTTGGCCTTGAGGCCGGCCGATGTGTCGCAGGGCTTTAAGCTGGCCAGTGGAGAGCAGCTGGCGGGCAGTACACAGGATTCACTCACACACAGCTGCTCACTGTTGGCTCACACACACACACACACACTCACACACAGTAAACACAATTTAGCTTAACAGTTTGGCCTGGTGTTGTATAAGTGGGAGTAACTGCCTTAGATTCACCACTGAGTGGTCAGAATTTCCAGAGAGGACTCTGACTGTATTCATTACCAAATGGGAACTTTCTGACCATGATGTAAAAGCTGACGTTATTCAGTCTTTAATCCAAATTCTTCACCAAAGAGTGAGACTCTCTCTCATAGCTCCAGCTCACAGCGTAAAACTCCCTGCGGAAGTGAATAAATCGCACATCCCTCTCCAAACAGAGCAATTTCTACACCATCTGTTCCCGGGTGTAAATAAATCAGTGTGGGTTGATGTGCAGAGTAAGCACCCTCTACACAGCCAAAAGTATACACCCCACCCCCCAGCCGCCAGGCTTTAAATCCTACAGAGAAATTCATAGCCTTGTGTACATCCACTATTTTACTGCAGAAGGAGCGAAGGAAGGCAAAATCCAGCGTCCTTCAGCAGGACACACACCCTGTACTTTCTTACACCTCCATTTCTACGTCCCGATACAGACATCACATTATTAAAACACTCTTCATTACACGTGCACTTACACTCTACTATCTCAATGTTTTGCTGGGTGCTGGAAAAATGCTGTGAGGGTTTGATAGTATTCAGGCGAGGTAGGCTGTCTGATGTTGGGCGATAAGCTCTGGGTCTCTTGGATGGAGCTACACACACCTGTTATACCCGTCTAGCTGACACTTGACTTTGAGAATTGTGACCTTCCCTTCATTCATAATGCAGTACGGCTTGTGACATCACAAAAACAATGACTACTTTCCTTATATGGGCCCTACGTCCTGTCGTGTCCCACTGCTCTGGAATAACTCCAATCTTGATGCAATTCTTAACCATATTGCCGCTCCCCTCCGACCACAACGAACATCCGCTGAAATCCAGGAAATCTGGAGCTCACACACACAGACACACACACACACACACAGAGAGAGAGAGAGAGAGAGAGAGAGAGAGAGAGAGAGAGAGAGAGAGAAAGAGAGAGAGAGAGAGAGAGAGAGAGAGAGAGAGAGAGAGAGAGATACACAAACTGGTCTGATCTGCAGCTCTGCAGATGTTTCTGTGACTCTGTAATCCAGCCTGGTCTCCTTATGCCAGGGATTAACACTCTGGCTCAATCTGAGAACACACACACACACACAGAGAGAGAGAGAGAGAGAGAGAGAGAGAGAGAGAGAGAGAGAGAGAGAGAGAGAGCTTTCTTAAGATTCACACACAGACAGATCAGTTCTGGACGTTATTCGGTCAACAGGACGGTCAACAAGCGGCTCACACAAGGACATATTTAAGCGCTTACTGTTCAAACTGTAGACCTATTACTGACATTTTACATAATTACAGAATGACATATTTACTAGAAAAGTGCATTTCCTAAAGAAAATGAAGTGATTGGTTCAGCTTTAGCTGCTCCCCAACATTGCTAGCATGTTCCCTGATAACAAGTAAACAGCACAGGACCCCCCGGTGGTCCCCTGAGGGCAGTGTTGGAGGTCCATTGGTGTTTTGTACAGTGTTAGACAATGTGTCACGTTTTGGCACTTTCCCAGTCACAGTCCAATTCACTGATTTTTCCTTCGTTAAGTTTTCTTTGTAAATTCATTCATTCATTCATTATCTGTAGCCCTTATCTAGTTCAGGGTCGCGGTTGGTCCAGAGACTACCTGGAATCATTGGGCGCAAGGCGGGAATACATCCTGGAGGGGGTGCCAGTCCTTCACAGGGCGACACACACACACACTCACACATTCACTCACACACTCACACTTACGCACAGACTGGAGTCTCCAATCCACCTACCAACGTGTGTTTTTGGAGTGTGGGAGGAAACCGGAGCACCCAGAGTAAACCCACGGAGAAACAGAGAGAAAACACCACATTCCTCATAGACAGTCACCCGGAGGAAACCCACGCAGACACAGAGAGAACACACCACACTCCTCAAAGACAGTCACCCGGAGGAAACCCACGCAGACACAGGGAGAACACACCACACTCCTCACATACAGTCACCCGGAGGAAACCCACGCAGACACAGGGAGAACACACCACACTCCTCACAGACAGTCACCCGGAGGAAACCCACGCAGACACAGGGAGAACACACCACACTCCTCACATACAGTCACCCGGAGGAAACCCACGCAGACACAGGGAGAACACACCACACTCCTCACAGACAGTCACCCGGAGGAAACCCACGCAGACACAGGGAGAACACACCACACTCCTCACAGACAGTCACCCGGAGGAAACCCACGCAGACACAGGGAGAACACACCACACTCCTCACATACAGTCACCCGGAGGAAACCCACGCAGACACAGGGAGAACACACCACACTCCTCACAGACAGTCACTCGGAGGAAACCCACGCAGACACAGGGAGAACACACCACACTCCTCACAGACAGTCACTCGGAGGAAACCCACGCAGACACAGGGAGAACACACCACACTCCTCACAGACAGTCACCCGGAGGAAACCCACGCAGACACAGGGAGAACACACCACACTCCTCACAGACAGTCACCCGGAGGAAACCCACGCAGACACAGGGAGAACACACCACACTCCTCACAGACAGTCACCCGGAGGAAACCCACGCAGACACAGGGAGAACACACCACACTCCTCACATACAGTCACCCGGAGGAAACCCACGCAGACACAGGGAGAACACACCACACTCCTCACAGACAGTCACTCGGAGGAAACCCACGCAGACACAGGGAGAACACACCACACTCCTCACAGACAGTCACCCGGAGGAAACCCACGCAGACACAGGGAGAACACACCACACTCCTCACAGACAGTCACCCGGAGGAAACCCACGCAGACACAGGGAGAACACACCACACTCCTCACAGACAGATACTTAACACATCTACCTCACACAAGTTGCCAAATGGTTAATTTTGTTGCTCAAACCCACATTTTGTTCATTAAATACCAAGTTTACATTTCAATATTCAAACAAAACTTCCTCTGCAAACACTAACCCCATCAAAACACGGAAAACCTGCCTCAATACTGAGTCATTCTTTCAAAACACTGGCTCCTGTTTTCTATCCAAGAGGAACGTATAGTCAATCACAGCAGAACAGCTCTCAGAACTCTAACAGCTGATGGAATCACAGAAACACAATCACTTTCCATGTGTCAGTTCCAGCAGCAACAACAGACGTTATGACCTCCACTGTCTTTTTCCTGGAAACCACTACATTTTTTTTGTTTTAATGTCAAATGTGTTTTGGTGACATACTCTCTACAGGTGAATGACTAATATTTACTGTGTGGTAGAAACAAAGAGTTTATGACAGAATTGGTGCAGTTAAAGTGTTTATAACTCTACAGTCTCAGAAGATAAGGTATGGTACAGGAACATTACTGTCACTAAAGACACAAACAGTGTAGTGTATCTTTAAAGGTACAGCAGTGGTGTTAGAGTCCAGTTGTGTTCCCTAAAGGTTCATTACATTCTCTTCTCCAGAAGGAAAGGGGGATCTCTGTAATGTTTCATTATACAACTGTGGAGAATAAAAGAATACAGTAAAATCCTGGAGATGAAAGGTTTATGAAATCAACACAACTTTAACATTTATAATTATAATAGTCTGTGATACAATTATGTTCCCTGCTAAACATATGGGATATGTGGGATTGAGGGAACCACCACAGAGAGAGCAGCAGGTACCACCACAGCGACAGTGACATGACAGAGTGTAAGGTCATTAAATTTCTACCAGTGATCAACAAAATGTTTAAAAATGAAATACACAAATATAAAAAGTAATAGATATTTTTTACTGTATTTAAGGTTTTGAACATTAGGTTTTCATTTCTGTCGCGCTGTGTGTAAGCATTTTTACATGAATCAGTATAGATCCATAGTTCTGGTTTTGGGAAAGCTGGTGTGTGTAGAAAATGTAAGCATTTTAGAAACACATTAATTTACTGCATATTTTGTGGAAACTGCATGAATTGTGTTAATGGTATAATTCACAACTGACAGATGTTAAGTGCTAATTGTGTTCAGAGTTTTGAAAATGTGACACTGTAGTTTAATGTGAATCTGTAGTTTATTTTTCCCAAGTAAAATACCCTGTGAATTTAAAATCAGTTTGAGGAGATTAAAAACTAGTAAGATCTCATACACAGGACACTAATCTGAGTGGTCCGATAGTGGACCAGCATTGGCCTAAAGTCAGCAGAGTACAATTAAAAACATGTATCTCCTAAAATAGTAAATTCACAGGAGAAGGAAAAAACCTAGATTGACATAGACATAGATTGAGATACATGTTTTTAATTGGACAGCAACAATAGGCTTGCTGTCTGATAGATGGCTGATATGATGTTTGACATGGTTAGGTAGCTGCTGCTAGGGTATTGCTAAGTGATTGGTTACTACAGCAGGGCTAATTCAGAGCTAAGACACCTGGGATAGTTGTGACAGTGTGGCTAAAGTGGCTGCTATAGTGTTTCAGGTGGTTGCTAAAGTTTTGCTAATTGGCTGTGGTTAAGTAGCTGTAAAGTTGGCCAGTTTTTGCTGTGGTATTTCAAGTGGTTACTACAGCGCTGATAATTCATAGTTAAGCCATCCCAAGATAGTTGTGATATTGTTGCTAGCATTTCGGGAGGTTGCTAGAGTGTTGCTAAATGGTATTTGACATGGTTGTTAGGTACAAGTTTTTGCTAGGGTATTGCTAGATGGTTGATATTGTAGGTCAAGTGGCTACCACATGTTTGTGAAATTTTGGCTAAGACTTCCCAGTTAGTTGTGAACATGTTGATTGGTGGTTGCTATAATGTTTCAGGTGGTTGCTAATGTACAAGTGTGCACTAGGTGGCTACGTAATTAGCACTTCTATTCATTTAGGTTCACTGACATATCTGCATTGTCTGAAGTAGTTGTTAGGGCGTTGCTAGGTGGTTACTATTCCTTCTAATTAAACAGGCTGTTTTAGTTGTTGTGCCATGGTGTATGTTAATGACCCCCAGTTCTAATTGGCTGACATATATTATGCCTCAGTATGTCCTAAAACACTGCTTATAACTTCAGCGTGAGTGAGTGGTGCTACACAGTGCGCTGAACAGGCCGAAATACATGTGGGATCATAAGCCTTAGTTTAAAGTAGGCTTTGGCTTGGGCGTAAAAAACAGGAAAAAAAAATTAAGCTAACTATATTTACATATGACATCACACTCTCATTAAGAAAAGCTGTGAATACATTGATATGGGCCCTTTAAAAATGTTGCATTTCAGTCCTGCTGTTGTCAGGAGACATGCTAATGTATGCAAAAATATGCAGCTTTGACAACAAAGTGACTAAAATGGCAGCGATAAATAATGAGAACGCTGAGAGTGGTTTTAATGGTAACAGCTGGTTTGTGGGTGTTGCATGGAGTGTGTGTTTGTGTGTGTGTGTGTGTGTGTGTGTGTGTGTGTGTGTGTGTGTGTGTGTGTGTGTGTGTGTGTGTGTGTGTGTGTGTGAATTTGGCTCATATTTTGAAAAACGATGATAAATACAAAAAAAAAAAAGCTCCACTTTTAAGTCAGTGTTTGAATAACATAAACTTAAACATGATACACTTGAGCTAGATACACTCACACCCACAAAAGACTACACTAACATCTGCACATTTATTATATTAATAACTGAATCTGATAGAGTGTGTCCATTTTCCTCATAGAATACAATATCAAAACCCTTGTAGAAAACCAAACCCTCCTCATAGAATCTGATGTTGTATGTTAATACTTCTAACCATTATCTCCTCTGTGTGGTAGCCTTGTTTTATATGAATGTTAAATTCTGCAAAATTACAGCCCATTCCTGCTGAAGTGTGTCCACCCGGACTGCTGTTTGATTGAGAGATAAGAGACATTGAGAAATACGCAATTTTTTGTCAGACGTCATAAAGTTATTATACATATTCCTCAGTAGTGAATTTGCATATTTTAATAGTCTAACGATTCAGCGTCATTTATTGGCATGTCCATTCTCACTGCAGGTTTGTTACATTGACACTCCTCTCCTTTGACAGAGAAAGGTATAGAGATTATTGTGATTGGCCGAAAGGTGTCTCAATCGTCATTTCACAAATTTCAACCACGTGCAACTGTGGTAATGTTCTTTCAAGCTTGTCCAACCTAGCAACAGTTGCTAGGAAGGAAAATGAGCCAATGAGATTCGAATGAATTGTGTTTTGTTGTTGTTTGTTTGACTCGTGTAGACATGATGTAAACGTTCATCGCATTACATCTCCAATTGGTGGTGTGTGTGTGTGTGTGTGTGTGTGCTAGTTTTATTTTATCTTTTTATTGTGCTCATGTTCTCATGTCTGAATCTGACAGGGCTTCAGGGAAGTCATTAAAGGAGACTTTAATCCCAGCCCTCAGCACCGCCGTAATTAAACTTCCTTTCATTAAAGTCCCTCTGTTCTTATTAGCCGCTCATAATTGATTTAATTTGTCTCTGCTCAACTATTGGCTCTGACCTCTACTTACTTAATGAATTAATTGATCCTGCGCCAGTGTATTTGGGGTGGCTAAGAGGATCTG
>NC_089801.1:18702288-18722200 GCF_029633855.1 Hoplias malabaricus | reverse complement strand
ACACACTCTATCAGATTGTGTGTGTTTGTGTGTGTGTGTGTGTGTGTGTGTGTGTGTGTGTGTGTGTGTGTGTGTGTGTGTGTGTGTGTGTGTGTGTGTGTGAATTTGGCTCATATTTTGAAAAACGATGATAAATACAAAAAAAAAAAGCTCCACTTTTAAGTCAGTGTTTGAATAACATAAACTTAAACATGATACACTTGAGCTAGATACACTCACACCCACAAAAGACTACACTAACATCTGCACATTTATTATATTAATAACTGTTGTTATTTTATTTAAACCATTTTCCTCATAGAATACAATATCAAAACCCTTGTAGAAAACCAAACCCTCCTCATAGAATCTGATGTTGTATGTTAATACTTCTAACCATTATCTCCTCTGTGTGGTAGCCTTGTTTTATATGAATGTTAAATTCTGCAAAATTACAGCCCATTCCTGCTGAAGTGTGTCCACCCGGACTGCTGTTTGATTGAGAGATAAGAGACATTGAGAAATACGCAATTTTTTGTCAGACGTCATAAAGTTATTATACATATTCCTCAGTAGTGAATTTGCATATTTTAATAGTCTAACGATTCAGCGTCATTTATTGGCATGTCCATTCTCACTGCAGGTTTGTTACATTGACACTCCTCTCCTTTGACAGAGAAAGGTATAGAGATTATTGTGATTGGCCGAAAGGTGTCTCAATCGTCATTTCACAAATTTCAACCACGTGCAACTGTGGTAATGTTCTTTCAAGCTTGTCCAACCTAGCAACAGTTGCTAGGAAGGAAAATGAGCCAATGAGATTCGAATGAATTGTGTTTTGTTGTTGTTTGTTTGACTCGTGTAGACATGATGTAAACGTTCATCGCATTACATCTCCAATTGGTGGTGTGTGTGTGTGTGTGTGTGTGTGCTAGTTTTATTTTATCTTTTTATTGTGCTCATGTTCTCATGTCTGAATCTGACAGGGCTTCAGGGAAGTCATTAAAGGAGACTTTAATCCCAGCCCTCAGCACCGCCGTAATTAAACTTCCTTTCATTAAAGTCCCTCTGTTCTTATTAGCCGCTCATAATTGATTTAATTTGTCTCTGCTCAACTATTGGCTCTGACCTCTACTTACTTAATGAATTAATTGATCCTGCGCCAGTGTATTTGGGGTGGCTAAGAGGATCTGGACATCTTAACCCTTTAATCTCATCTTCTCCGGCATCTGAAGGATCGCAGCTATTTGGACATGCCTTTGAACCAGCCGTGGGGGACTATTTCATCCATCTATCTATCTATCTATTTTAATATAGTTGTTTATATGTCCAAACATTGGTATGTCCAATGCGTTTAATTAATTTATATTGTATTTAATTTATTTTTTTGATTATAAAAAACAATAAATACACTTAATACACCCCCTATATTATCTTAAATATTATAATCATATTTATTGATATTGATTTCTAAGTATTAAGGGTATTTCCTGTTCAGGATTTAAATTACACCTTGTTATTTGTGATTAATAAAATGTGTCATACAAACTAATTTGAGGTTTATAGCTTACTCAGACTTTAATGACATATTTACCAACCTTTAGAATGTTTTAATGACATGGAAAATATCATACATATTTAAATATGTTATTTTTAGCATTATGTTAAAATCTCAATGGGCTATACTTCCTATTCGTGTATACTGGATCAGATCTCTGTCTTGCAGCTTCAACTAAGTGTAATATACGTGAAGATCCATGTTTTTCGTTGTGAGTATTCCTTAACCAGTGTGAGAAATAACACGAGCCTGCTCCACCACAGTTACTCCTCACAGACCACCAGAAAACGTAGAGATGTACTGCCCTCTAGTGGTGGCTTTGAAAAGTTCAGAGACTTTGAATTTGAAGTGGTAGTTTAGAAATGCTATTTGTCAGTTTTCCTGTTTTAAAATTAGGAAAGATGCTCCACTCATCCAAAAGCTTCTGTATGGTTTGGACATGGATTAGGAATAGGTCTGCGTTATAAATGGAGATTCTCTACTCAAAGCCAAATATATTCCAAGATTAGGCTTAATCCCTTGGTCCCTACTCCCTACATAGGGAATGAAGTAAGTAGCCTACATTTTAAGTGTACTATAATGAGACATTACAAAACAACTTATTCATTAAGTTAATCATAGTAATCATTGATCACTCCCACCTCCTGCTCAATTTAGCTAGTTAATTACCTGGCTAGTTCACTAGCTGAGGTAGTTAGCATGCTAATCTGCCCCTGTCCTTTATTTGCCAGCAATGATAAATTGGCCAAAACTGCCAAATGCTGCCAAATGGTACAAAACTTACTCAGCTCCTATGGTGTATAAAATATAGCATGTTTGCTGCAGTGCTAACCCATCAGTGCTTTATGGTGTTTGTTCATAAATCACAGTTTTTGTTGCTTGACCATGACCTTGGATAATGGAGGTCATTAGCCAGCTGCTAAAAAGTTTCCTGGCACAGAATAGTGAACGTTAAGAGTATCCTCCCATTCCTTTCGTCCTCGAATCCCGCATCCAGATCAGCCATCAATCGCAGGCTGCCTCTCGAATTATTACCCGCTGATTAAATTAGTAAAAGCAATCACACTCCTCGGGCGAGTTAATTGAGAGAATTTATTTAGGGCCGCGACAGCTTTACGCATGTTTGATGAAGTATTATAAGGTTTGTTTTTCTGATTTTGCATAATATATCTTTAAATCCCGTGCAGGGCGATCAGTTGGCCCATTACGGAGCGTAATGAAGGCTTTTTAAAGGCGCCTCTCTTTATGATGGATCTCACTGCAGATCCGCGCTGTCTTGGCCTGCTGACAAACACGAGGGATGCAATCTCCCAGTCTGGACATAAATCTGCTCCTTGGACGCTGGGAAAGTTAGACAGAGGTGAAAGCAAGTTTACAAGGACCCTGCGTCTGAGTGGGTGAAGTGGCAAATTGAAAACAGAATTCACATCGGTTTGCTGATGTTTTTAAAACAAGGAAAATCTAGTCCAAAGCAGCTGAGAAACAGCTCTTTAGTTGTACTTTTTATTTTACATTTTGTAAAAGGTGTTTACAGACATTTGGAAATTTGACAACACAAAAATCATCAGCAGCTGCACATGAGTCTAATGCCTCCATGAATTAGTGCCCTGCATTAATCATCCAATCTTGATGTTACCTGATCCCTGCTGGAGACATTATCCAATCATAATAAAATTAATATTTTCTTTACTTATTATGTCACTGACACTCATTACGATGCGTTATGAAATGATTCCCAGGAATATCTTATATCTTTCATTATTTTATTTATTCTATTCATGCTTTAGGATCCTCTTTAATAAGTTGTTTACAAATATCTCATCTGTGTGAAACTGTCCACAGGTCTGAGTGTGTGTAACTGGGTGAGTGTGTGAGTGACTGGTTGAGTGAATGAGTGACTGGGTAAGTGACTGGATGAGTGTGTGTGGCTGGGTGAGTGATTGAGTGACTGGGTGAGTGCTTGAGTGACTGAGTGTGTGAGTGACTGGGTAAGAGTGTGTGGCTGGGTGAGTGACTGGGTGAGTGTGTGTGTGACTGGGTGAGTGTGTGTGTGACTGGGTGAGTGTGTGATTGACTGGGTGAGTGTGTGAGTGACTGGGTTAGTGTGTGTGACTGGGTGAGTGTGTGAGTGACTGGGTGAGTGTGTGTGTGACTGGGTGAGTGTGTGATTGACTGGGTGAGTGTGTGAGTGACTGGGTTAGTGTGTGTGACTGGGTGAGTGTGTGAATGACCGGGTGAGTGTGTGAGTGACTGGGAGAGTGTGTGTGGCTGAGAGAGTGACTGGGTGAGTTTGGCTGGGTGAGAGTGTGAGTGACTGGGTGAGTGCTTGAGTGACTGGGTGAGTGTGTGAGTGACAGGGTAAGTGTGTGAGACTGGGTGAGTGTGTGTGAATGGGTGAGTGTGTGAGTGACTGGATGAGTGTGTGATTGGCTGGGTGAGTGTGTGAGTGAGTGGATGAGTGTGTGATTGGCTGGGTGAGTGAGTGAGTGACTGGGTGAGTGTATGATTGACTGGGTGAATGTGACTGGGTGAGTGTGTGTGACTGGGTGAGTGTGTGAGTGACCGGGTGAGTTTGTGAGTGACTGGGGGAGTGTGT
Source organism: Hoplias malabaricus (assembly GCF_029633855.1). Lineage (NCBI taxonomy): Eukaryota > Metazoa > Chordata > Actinopteri > Characiformes > Erythrinidae > Hoplias > Hoplias malabaricus. The sequence goes on along the minus strand of NC_089801.1, from coordinate 18,718,067 downwards.
GATTGACTGGGTGAGTGTGTGAGTGACTGGGTGAGTGTGTGTGACTGGGTGAGTGCGAGTGACTGGGTGAGTGAGCAAGTGACTGGGTAAGTGTGTGTGTGAGTGGGTGAGTAACTGGATGAGTGTGTGTGACTGGGTGAGTGGCTGGGTGAGTGTGTGTGACTGGGTGAGTGTGTGAGTGACTGGGAGAGTGTCTGTGGCTGGGAGAGTGACTGGGTGAGTTTGACAGGGTGAGTGTGTGAGTGACAGGGTAAGTGTGTGAGACTGGATGAGTGTGTGTGAATGGGTGAGTGACTGGATGAGTGTGTGTGACTGGGTGAGTGTGCGAGTGACTGGGTGAGTTTGTGAATGTGTGAGTGATTGGGTGAGTGTATGATTGACTGGGTGTGTGATTGACTGGGTGAATGTGTGTGACTGGATGTGTGACTGGGTGAGTGTGTGTGACTGGGTGAGTGTGCGAGTGACTGGGTGAGTTTGTGAATGTGTGAGTGATTGGGTGAGTGTATGATTGACTGGGTGTGTGATTGACTGGGTGAATGTGTGTGACTGGATGTGTGACTGGGTGAGTGTGTGTGACTGGGTGAGTGTGTGAGTGACCGGGTGAGATTGTGAGTGACTGGGTGAGTAGGTGAGCGTGTGTGACTGGGTGAGTGTGTGTGAGTGGGTGAGTGAATGAATGAGTGTGTGTTACTGGGTGAGTGGGTGAGTGTGTGTGACAGGGTGAGTGTGTGAATGTGTCCAGGTCGTGTCCCTGCCGTGCGCCCTGTGATTCCGTATAGACTCTGTATCCATTGCGACCCTGAGTTTTATGAAGCGCTTGCAGAAAAAGGTTGAACGAATGAATGTAGTTTATTATAAAGGGATGTCACCAGCAGGGCCACTGCACCTTTAAACCATGCCTCTGTTGCCCTGACGACCGGCGCTTTTCAGGCTTTACGACCAGCCGTATTCTGTGTCGCTCATTAACCCGCTACAAAAAGCTAGTGTTGGCTATTTATCTTTAAATTTAAAGAAGCGTGGAGTTTCTAAAATCCTGAATTACCCCCGGGGAAGGTGCTCGTGGGGTAGTGCGTGTGTTTCAGACCGGATACTCGGAGATAAACAGGTAGGAGACGGGGTTTTCTTCGGAGGAAATAGGGCTGAATGCTAACGGAGGAGTACCTTAGACTCACGGCAAACACTTAAAATCTGGACCAGATATAAACACTGTCCTCAAAAAACAGGGCGTTTTCCTCCCCCTGTGTGTTCAAAATAACCTTTATACTGAAGTGTAAAGTCAAATCCTCTTTTTCCTAACAGCTCTGCCTCTGCCAGCCCTTCAAACAGGGAAGATAATTTAATTTACTTTATTTACTGTAGCGCTGTTGTGCCAATGTCAGTCACCACAACACAGGGTTTCTCAGTTTAACCCGACATCCCGAGCCTAGACAACAGAGTGCGCGGTAAAAACAGTCCAATTGGACGACACAGGCTTTGGGCTTGAGTTATCCGGCTAAATCTGAAATCCTGCTTTGTATTAGACATCCCTGACGTCACACCACATCTGTCCTCTTCAGATGAACAGCATGTTGAGCTCTGATCTCACCCTGTCTCATTGGATCACGGTGTCCATCTTTCAAAGTGTGTGAAGAACAACGGTGCACCATGGGTCTGAAAGGATGTTAGGAGGAGTAAATGAAGTGTGATGCTGATTGTGAAAGGATGCCACTGGAAAATAACAGTAAAGTGTAGTAACAACTGAGAAAATACTAATTTATTTGCTGTAAGCGATTCAGCCTAATCAGGGTTGTGTGGATGTGTTCAGAGTATCAATATTTATACAAAATAAAAGTACAATATGTACACACATTAACTTACACTTTTCATGCTCTATGCACACAGTATTACACTTTAAAAACTTACAAAGTGTTACATAAGGCTAGGAAATAAATTTATTTGTGGTTATTTTGTGGGTTTGAGTCCTGCTCCGGGTGACTGTCTGTGAGGAAGTGTGGTGTGTTCTCTCTGTGTCTGTGTGGGTTTCCTCCGGGTGACTGTCTGTGAGGAGTGTGGGGTGTTCTCCCTGTGTCTGCGTGGGGTTTCCTCCGGGTGACTGTCTGTGAGGAGTGTGGTGTGTTCTCCCTGTGTCTGTGTGGGTTTCCTCTGGGTGACTGTCTGTGAGGAGTGTGGTGTGTTCTCTCTGTGTCTGTGTGGGTTTCCTCCGGGTGACTGTCTGTGAGGAGTGTGGTGTGTTCTCCCTGTGTCTGTGTGGGTTTCCTCCGGGTGACTGTCTGTGAGGAGTGTGGTGTGTTCTCTCTGTGTCTGTGTGGGTTTCCTCCAGGTGACTGTCTGTGAGGAGTGTGGTGTGTTCTCTCTGTGTCTGTGTGGGTTTCCTCCAGGTGACTGTCTGTGAGGAGTGTGGTGTGTTCTCCCTGTGTCTGTGGGTTTCCTCCAGGTGACTGTCTGTGAGGAGTGTGGTGTGTTCTCTCTGTGTCTGCGTGGGTTTCCTCCGGGTGACTGTCTGTGAGGAGTGTGGTGTGTTCTCTCTGTGTCTGTGGGTTTCCTCCGGGTGACTGTCTGTGAGGAGTGTGGGGTGTTCTCCCTGTGTCTGCGTGGGTTTCCTCCGGGTGCTCCGGTTTCCTCCCACGCTCCAAAATCACACGTTGGTAGGTGAATTGGAGACTCAAAAGTGTCCGTAGGTGTGAGTGAATGTGTAAGTGTGTGTCACCCTGTGAAGGACAGCTGCTCCTCCGGAGTGTTTCTGCCTTGCGCTCAGTGATTCCAGGTAGGAACCACCGGGACCCTGAACTACAGATAATGAATGAATGAAAAAAAAAAGAATGTACATATGTGCATTAGAGGACTGTGAATGAGGGCATTATTGTTGTACTATATAGTGAGCACTATTTAGTTCACCCAGTAGCGCTAGAAGCACAAGTGAATTCAGACACTTCCACTGTCCATTGCTTAGTAACAAAGGAGCTCTCAGTGAATTTTTGATCCATGTTCATCTCATGTTGTGAACTGTGATATTTACTCTATTGTCCTGAATATCACACTCGAATTTGACTTTATGATTCGGGCACTGAGAGAAAAATGGCAACACACTCAATAGTTCAAGACATAAATAGTGAGCCGTTTCAGACGGAACCAAAGATTTAATAAGAATTGATTTTTTTTTTGAGGATGCCCTCCAACCTTGAAATGTTTTGGTGTCATGTTTGCGGGCGAAACAGAACTTTTTGAAAACGCTGACGTCTGCAAGTCTGCCAGAGCGATATATAAGGCACCTTTCATTAAAAACATTTGACAGGTCATATTTGGACCAATCAGAGCATGCCCCCTTTGAGTACAGGAAGTCCATTTGACCGGAAGTCCCACCTTTCAACCAATAACAAGTAGCCAAAAGTACACGGAAGTTCATCACATCAGGTTTTCCCACCAACTTCCACAACCCCAACTCCCCCCCCCGCCCCCCCCCCTCCCCCAAACAGCGCCAACATATACATAGCATCATCCACCACACATACACACACACACACAAATGTAAAGAATAGATACCATCCTTTCCGTTCCCAGACATCTGTCGCATACACACAGAGTTAACATGAGACCCACACCCCACCATCACCCCCCCACTACACACACACACACACACACACACACACACACACACACACATATATATACATGCAATGAAGAGACACCATCAACATGAAGAGAGCGTGTTAGAGCAACTTGTGATATCTGTTTAACCAGAGCCTTGAGATCAAATCCACATTCGCCGGCTGTAATCCCTGTACATTCTCACTTCAGATTATTGAAACATAAGACAGAATAAAAGATTTTAAACAAAATGGTAAAAGTTCTTCACTTAAAAAAAAGGTACATGAAAAGTTAAGGGTTTCTAAAGAATACACCTGTGTGTGTGTGTGTGTGTGTAGGAAGGGTGTAGGAAGGGTGGTGGCTGTTTAATGGATGTGGATGGAGTGTATGGCAGTGATGGTATCTATTCAATAAAATTGTGTATATATATATATATAGTGTGTGTGTGTTTGTATGGAGCAAGGGGATGATGGTTGGGTGTGGTGCTCATGTTAACTCATGTTAACTGTGTGTGTGCGACGGATGTTGATGTCTCTTCATGTTGATGGTATCTCTTCATTTTGTGTGTGTGTGTTTATATGTAGCAAGGGGGTGATGGTGCGGTGTGGGTCTTATGTTAACTCTGTGTATGCGACAGATGTTGATGTCTGGGAACAGAAAGGATGGTATCTATTCTTTACATTTGTGTGTGTGTGTGTGTGTTTGTGGTGGATGATGTTATCTATGTGTTGGCAGATGTTTGTAGGGGAGGGTGGTAGTTTAGTGGGGAAACCGGATGGGAAGACGTCTGGTGGCGGGAACCAGAGTATGGCGTGAATTGGAAATAAACCTCTGTCTCTCTGGCTTAGTGGTGTTTTGATGTCTCTCTTTAAGAGTTACTATTGCCCTCTACTGGACAGGCACATAGCCCTTTTCATGTTTGGATGGGGATTTTTTTAAAAACTAAAATGTAGGGCTGGGCAATTAATAAAAAATTAATCCAACTCGTCATTCAGTACAGTTCTGATAGACATAATCTTGTCTGTTTCGATTATAGCAATTATTTTTATTCTGTTATGTCTCTGTTGTGTGTTCAGGTACTGTCCCTTTAAAACCCTGCTACCAAGCTGTAGTCACAGGATTCTGCCCCCTATCTGCCACATGGAGGAGAACCTAAACGCAGAGGCCGACCGAGTGGCTCGAGCTTGTAACAAATAAAAAACACAGCGTCTGTGGTTTGGACGTGCTGTGTTTTGACTTTAATTAAGACAACACTGGACAAAAACAAGTCAAATGTAAACGCGACCAAAGCACAATCACACACCAAATATAAACAGTGCTCAGAAAACAAGCTCCCAGCGACATTAGAAAAAATATCCCAGCTTTAACACAGGAGCATATTTACAGCCCAAGACTCGTCACTGAACTGTGAGGGTCATAAACACAGGGACAAAATTATCGTTCATTAATTGTAATCATGGTAAAATGTACAATTAATCATGATATTGATTTGCGCTCACATCGCCCGGCGCTACAAATAGGAATATCTCCATTTACAAAAAGATCTGAATGAGGCCTTTGTTGGGTGCAGTAGCTAATCAGTGGAAATGTGAAGAGTTTTTATGATGTGGCACAAGTTAAAGAATTGAACTCTTTGTACTTGTTTATGACCTTTGTCCTTTGTGGCTCTTTCCTGTAGTGCCCTGCGCTCCAGAGGACCCAGCAGTCTGAGAGCTCATGCAGCGGACATGAGGACAGCGAGGTCACTTAACATATCGCCTGCGTCAATCCACTACACCAGCCTCACGCTTCTTTATGTTTGACTGTAATGCCTGAAGCTGCTCTAGAAGGGTCCTCTCTGTGGGCCTTCCTGGAGCCGGGGGCTTCCCCAGCCCACCGATGCCTGTGATCCCGATCCCGAGGCGGGTGCGCTCCTTCCACGGCCCTCACACCACCTGCATGCACTCGGCTTGCGCTCCGATCCGCACCTCGCAGATCGTCCGCACCAAGTACAACAACTTCGACCTGTACCTGAAATCCCGCTGGACCTACGGCTTCGTCCGCTTCCTTCTCTACTTCGGCTGCAGCCTGTTCACCTCCCTCCTGTGGGTGGCGCTCTCTGCGCTGCTCTGCGTGCAGTACGTATCCGTGCGGATCTTCCTGAGGCTGCAGTACAAGCTCTCTGTCGTCTTGCTGCTTCTCGGGCACCGGCGCCTGGACTTGGCCTTCCTCAACGAGCTCTTCATCTACAGCATGCACGTCACCATGTTTCTGGTGGGGGGGCTGGGCTGGTGCTTCATGGTCTTTGTGGACATGTAAAGAGACATCTGTGACCAGATCGACATCCGGTTGCGTGGGACGAGCGGGGAGAACGGAGTGCTGTGTTTACTGAGTGCTAAGGCTGAAATAGAGCGTCACGGTCAACGATGGCTCTGTCTCAGTACCCAGAGACCTTCCTTGCTCCCTACTTCCTACAGAGAGGGTTGTGTAGATTAGCAGCACTGTAACTCAACTCTGAAAAGTGAGACACTGAATTTACTGGGCAGGATGGCTACAATATATCATCACACTTCTAAACGTTTCTCCGATGGCCGTGTGTCGATGTTTTGTGAGCTGCTTTGCTCCCTACTCCCTAGCAAGGGAGGTAGTGATTAAAAAACCGAAATGTAGATATTAATCTACATTGAATGATATATCGTTATAATAATAACACATTTTGTTTATTTTACTAAATAAACTTTGCATTTCACAGTTAGAAGTAATCCCAATCTAAATAAGATTTTAGAATTTGTATCGGTATCAATAGCAGCGATTGTGTACGATACATCAGCGCAGCTCTACGCAGTTATTTCCAGAAGAATTGAAACCGAGGTGATGTCCTCTGTTGATGTGGAAATGATGTGTTCATTTCAATCCAGTAAATCCATGGCATCACTTTTGTCCATGCACTGCCCCCTCATTCTAGTCTCATTAATGTGCCATATGTTTTTCAACACTACAGGACGTTATCACAGGACGTCCGCACGTAACCGAGTGCTACTGAGCTTGCTTATTGGTTCAGGACCAACCCAAGCCCAAGGTCTAGCTCATCAAAACAAAACAAGCTCGCGTTAAAGGAGCAAAACGTCATTTCTGTCACCAGAAAGTAGACGACTATGTTTACTCACGTGAGATGCCATTTCCTTCGTCACCACTTAAGAACCAGGGATCATTTACGCTCCATAGAGCTGGTCCTCCTGGTGTCAGGGTGCCCATGTTTAGAGCAGGTTAAGTACAGACTCACTGACACATCCAAACGTACACTAGGTGTCAGTGATGTGGCTGTTTTATGACAAGAATTATTGTTGGAGAACATGACTGTTCCTTTAAACGCTCCTTCAAAATGTGTCAATGTAGATAGGCTTTGTTATTAAAGCTACAGTCACTGTGACTTAAAGGTGCACTAGGTGGTTTTATTTCATTTTGTTAATAGTGCATGAAAAACACGATCTTAAAATAGATTTTTAGCAAAAAGCCTTCAAGGTCTGAGAAAGCGTGTTTGGAAATCTACATTCTGGCTGTCTCTGTTTTTGTGGTTCACCTGTTTGGCCACTGGGGGTCGCCTTGACCAATGGGATTAACAGCTTCTGGCCACACGGTGGGTGAACTACGATAACAGGGAGGTACTTTGGTGAAACTGCAGAGTGCACCTTTAAAGGGATAATCCAGCTTCATTAAAACTAATCTCCGTCTGCTGCTGCGGTGTTAATGAAAAAAGACGATAATTCTGATACATTTAGTTGAACTCAAAATGGAAGACAATGGGCAGATGCTGTGGATTTCTGTTCCTTTAGCACCTAAACATTGAATTGAATTAAAACTAGTGATCAAATGAGTACATACACAGCAGATAAAGACCGTTTGATAAACACTGGACTGTCCCTTTAAAGCTAGTTTACACACTGATCGTATCTTTAACTCTGGGTCATACAGTTCTGAATCGGTCCTTACTGTAATCTGCACGTCACAGCAGACCACTGTCAGTGACTTTGCTCTGTTTAATGGGGCTGAACTTTAGAAAAAGACGCGGGGTCCCCCTTTAACTTACGTGCAAGTTAGTGTAGCGAGGAGGGACTCCAAGTCCGAGTCATTTCCAACAGTCCGTCCTTGAAATTATGTGAAGAAAAAAGAAAACAAATAACCTGAGAGTTTTTGTGATCATTTTTTAATTTTATTTTTGTTACTCAAACAGTACAATAACAATTTCAGAAAATAAACCACACCCCTTTCCCTTCCCCGTCGCTCCAGGCCATACATCTGTACGTTACATTGCTTTCGATGTGTTACAAAAATAGATCAGATAAACAGATGTTTTGATACGACGGCGATGATAAGAACAGGTCGTGAAGGTTTTTCTAAGCTATGTTCTTGTGTTATTTTATAGTAAGTTATTTAATCTGAGGGGTTAATTAGTCCTGGGTAAAGTTAGGCCAGTCTCACTGAACTGTTCCTTCAGTGTCCAGCCGCAACACTCTCTCTGCCCCGTGCTGCACTTTTGCTGTGTTTATGCTCCGCTGAAACGGCTTCACACAAACCTGCTATTGTTCTGGGATCAGGGCATCATATGCCTCACACTTGGCCCAGTGTTGGCTTTTGTTTTCACGTAAATGAAGGCACTCTGCTGACATTTAGGCCACTGTTCACATCTCAGAATGAACAGGAGGAGAGCACACACGCTAATGACTAACGCTAAAGTTTTGTTTATCCAACATCTCGCCTGAAATGAAGGGTTTAATAGAGAGTTTGCCGCAGTTACATCATCTGCTCTTCTGGGAAGTCTTTAGACGACATGCAGGAACATAGCTGTGAGGATTTAGCCACATAAACAGGTCAGGGGCTGATGTTGGACGAATAGTTCTGGAGCTCCAACTCCTCTAAAGGTCACTTCAGAGAACGCCGTTCCACAGCCCCACAGCTCAGAGCTGAGGGCCTTATACCCTTCTGACCGTCACTTCGCGTCGAGCACAGTGTCCTTCTGCCCCTACGGCTGCTCCAGAGCGTCATTTCTGCTTCCTGCTTTTCAGTGGACTACACACACACACACACACTGTCAGTAAAGTCGCTGAATTCAGTAATTGTAAGGGTGTCCACAAACTTTTGGACATAGTGTATCTTCAGTCCAGTGTCCATTGATCTAAAGTGAATAATTGTGTGTGTGTGTGTGTGTCTGGCCTCTCAGGAACCGATGTTTTTGTTGTTTGTTTGTTTGTTTTTCAAATAAACTTCCTTAAAATGTAAAACTTTGTTGTCTCTGTTGCTTTCCTGAGCTGTGTTTGTTTTCCGCATCCCTTTGGGACTGTATGTAAATGAGCCCTGTTCTTATTGGCTGCATAGAGTGTATGGTCCAGGCACTGGGTTCCTAACTTCCTCAAAGTGTTACAAAGTGCAGTTTCTGCAGTGCTGATCCCAGAGCAGCAACGACAGAGGCCCTGTTCTCCCAATTACAGCCCAGAGGGATATTTCACTGATTTTGAAGCTGTAATTATAAGGTAATTTTAAGGTAGTGTTTCTACCTACTGTTGCTTTAATATGGAGCAGTTTTGAAGATGGGATTTTAGTTTGTGGGCGTGACGTTAGCCGGCGTCGCTGCTCTGTGATTGGACCCGATTGCAAGAATAAAAAAAAAAAGGTGGATGCGCTAAATTGAGACAGACTACGAGGAGAGTTTTCCTCCGTCTTAGACGCTTTGTTGTTGTTCGGTAAAAGGCATTTTGGTCTGGACCAGGACTGGAGTCCCCCACCCCCAGAGTACCTTATGGGCCCTTTAAAATACTCTAACCCTATGGTCAGTCTCTTGGACACTCCAAACTGTTCTGTTTTTAAGAAGAGCTCTTTTAATCATGGTCTGACATCATCGGTTGCGTTGAGTGAGTCGGTAACCGGACATTCCTCTGCACATTTCAGATCTTATACATAGCTACAAAAATGATTAGTTACGATATAAAAATGTTGAGAAGCCTGCCTTGAGAAAAGGAAATAGACACAAAAGAAGAGCACCCCAGAGCCCAGACCTCAACATCACTGTTGTGTATCTATACTTGACTACACACCCACTCCGGCCCGAGGTACAGATGCCCTCGGGTCAGTGATGGGACCAGAGAGAGTTAAACATAGGGCTGATATGCGTGGCCCATCTGAAAACACACCATCTCTCTCAACTAAGACAATCCAGTACACACCTAGGAACAGAGAGAGTTAGTGGTCTGCCCACAATTATCCCATATACACAGCCCACCTGCCCACGGCCGTCTAGAACCCAGACGAAACACATGGCAGGTGGTCTCTGACATTCGCTCAGTGCTATGCTACTTTTCAGAGCTGTGTGTTTTAAGGCAAAGCCTTCCTTGAACATTGAACCTTATGGAGGCAAAGGTTTAGGCACAAGTCAGACCCTAAACCTGAGCAGCTAATGCTAGGTTTTGGGAAAAGGGAGCAGATGTTTAACGTTAACGTTTATTAAACGTGTGTGACAGGAGATTAGCAGAGTTACAGGGGGCAAAACTGTAAGTGATGTAGCGAGCTCCCAACAGGGCACAGCCTGTGTCTTTAAAAACTCAACACTCCCTAAACGACTGGAGAATGATGTCAGGCCTAGTCCATGTGAGCCGCAATCACTTCCTGAGAGAGAGAGAGAGAGAGAGAGAGAGAGATGGGGGCACACAGCAGCTGAAAGTAAACGCCGCTGTAGAGCTGTATAACAGCAGACCCCTGGACCAAAAAACTTTCACAGCCGGAGAAAACAGCCCACCGAGTGCCCCACCGGCCGCTTCAGTTTTATGGAGGATCCACGGAGTGGGTAAATACTTTCTCTTTTTCTCCTCCTTTTTCGCTTCTGTCGTCTCATGCTCGTGCCAGCGCCGTGGAGTACGGTTGCCATGTTTTATGTCCTCGTTTTCATATCCATATTAATGAGCCCGGGCTGCTGCTACCGCCGCCGCCGCCGCTGTGGAAGTAACGCGGTGCGGCGCGAGCCGAGCAACCACCGTGGTCTAGTGCGCGTGGTAACTGTGTTTGTTTGTTTGTTTGCTTGTTTATGTTTTATTTTAAGCTCGTGCCCACCGTGGGCACGGGGCTAATGGCAACTTCCACAAATCAAAGCGAGAGAGAGAGAGAGAGAGAGACTGTGAAGGAATGTGGGCTATTTTATTATTTATTTATTTATAAAATGTATGGTCGACCCTCCAGCGATGCATTAAACGCAGCTTGCACAGACCTCCACGTTGCGTCACCAGAACTGCATTATACACATGTGCCAGGCTCTGTATCCCACACATGAACATGCAGTTTGTCTGGAATCTGGGCCATGGACAGTTTTAAAGCTGCACCCACATCACGTCCACATTCCAGATCACCTTAAAGTTGCTCCGCGTGGAAGTTAGCAAGAGTCCCATCTTCAGAATGCATTCAAACGAAGAGGTTCTGAATCTCAGTGATGATAGTTCAGCTTCTGGCTGGATGCATCTCACAAATCTGATCCTCATTTCTTTTCTAAGGTTTTCTAAGGTTCAAAGAAGTGCCATTCACTAAATAATCCACAGACGGGAGCTAAGCTGTGCACGTTTTTGCATGAGCTGTTTTTTGTGATGTCACAAAACACAGCTGGTTTACACAGTCTATACCTGTTTCGCTGAACGATAGTCAGGAAAGGTTTTTAAAGAAAGCACTATTATTCTCACTTTATTTATACAGGGTATTGTACTTCTTGGGTATTGAAGGCACAATTGGCCAATCAGGACAAAGGTCATTTGCATATATAGGTCTGTGCGTGTACAAATACATTCTGAACACTTCTGGTTTATAAGTCCACAGAAACCTCATGAAAGGGCAGGAAAAAATGTAGGATATGTGCTCTTTAATGGTAACGCCACTAATGACTGTACTCCAGACTAATGTTGTAGTCTGCACTATATTTATCAGGCGAGGAAATCTAGCTGTATATAGTTGTAATAATATGTTAATGCAGGGTTTATTCTTTGTATACTGACATTTCTGTGTTTTTACAGTAGTTTACTACAGTGTCATTAACAGAATTACCGCAGTTACAGTGATAACTAAAAGAGCCGGAGCTGAGAAACAGTGATTTTTGAGTTTTATAAAAATTAAAACTTTCATATAGAGTGCTTTTCCCGAGGCCTAGCTGTGTTTTTAGTCTGTGTTTGTTCAATTGACGTTGATTCTGATGATGACTAACTTAGAGAAAGGAAGTTTGGTCATAGGAGAGAGAGTGTATGGCTCCATGGAACCTGATGACCTGTCCGTGTGTGTGTGTGTGTGTGTGTGTGTGTGTGTGTGTGTGTGTGCTTGTTGTCTGGTTTCCAAGACATGTGACTGTGCACAATGCTGCCTTTCCTATGCAACTTGCATGTGCTCCTCATGGCATTTCCTGGATAGTCTCTCTCTCTCTCTCTCTCTCTCTCTATCTCTCTCTCTCTCTCTCTCCCCACTTTCTTTTTCTGTCTCTCTCTTTTCTGTTTCATTCCCTCACTCATGCTGAAGAAGTGCTGCATATTAATGAGTGTACAGTCTAATTTGCATGTGTCCAAGTCCACCCCCTTTACCCCAACGCTTTGGTCTTTGGTGCCTGAGGTTTTATTCTTAGCTTGACTTGAGCTAAGGGGCTAACGTAGCCAACAAGTAACCGTTTGTGGAACATGATTGACCTGCCCCTCGGCCAATCACAGTCATCTCTAAAGCTCGAGCTGACACTGAGCCATTTCATAAATGTTAGGAGTGGATGACAAGTCAGGGGGCACGTTTGAGTGGTGCGACCTACCCTCCCGAATCATCTGCTCACGCTGTAGGAAAGTAATTGGCCTGAATGGCATGTGCCGACTCACTTCTTTGCGGTAGGGTGGAGTGTGACAGAAATATTGAGAAAGAATAGATTTACAGACTTGTGTCACACTGTGCGTGGAACTCCCCACCCTCCACCACAAAAGATAAGACACATACACACTGAGAAAAAAAAACAAAAGGTACTGTAGAAGCTGATTATTGTCACTAAAGGTACAATGGTGTAATGTACCTTTAAATGTACAGCAGTGGTGTTAAAGTCCAGTTGTGTTCCCTGTACCTTACTTTCTCTTCTAAATAAAGAGGTGAATGTTTGTAATCTTTCAAAGTAGAACAGCGAACAAAACAAAAATGATAAAACGATAAAGTCCTGGAGATGGTACGGGGCGTATGAATCAACACAACTTAAAAGTAATGTAGAATATGGGACTGTTATGTTCCCAAATTAAAAGGGGACAGCCGTGGCCTGGAGGATAGGGAACTGGGCTTGTAACCGGTTCGATCCCCAGAGCCGGGAGGTCATGACTGAAGTGCCACACGGGAAATTGCTCTCCACACATGTTTACACACACGCTCCCTGGGCGCCGCTCTGGGCATGTGTGCTCACTGCCCCCTAGTGTTCACTAGTGTGTGTGTAAATGTGTGTTTCACTGCACGGATTGGGTTAAATGTGCAGAAGAAATTCCTCTGTGTGCAAGCACCATGGCCAATAAAGTGATTCTAATTTTAAAATGTATGTTATATTTACTCTAGAGAATACCACCACAGTCACAGTTTGTCTAAGTGTGAAGCGAACTCAGAAAAGAGTCTGGGAATGCATGGACAAAGTGTTTTGTTACTTCTGAAAAGAGAGTTGCACTATGTTTAGACTTTCATTCACCGTGTGTGTGTTATTGTGTGTTTTTAACAGTCAGAGAGTTGTGTGTGTGATGGTGAGGTCAGGATAATGGCCAAAATGAGACGCTCAAACTGTAAAAAAACAAGACTGTCAACATTTCTGACCAGTCAGAATCATCCAAATGTCTGCACGTCAAACGAAGGCTAATGTAGCTAAAATCCTGCCTCCCTCCATCAGATGAAATAAAAACTCTTCAGGACAAACCTGCTATGAGAATTGCGGTGGCCGTGTAACATTTGGCACTCTCCTGGTGTGCTGTTAGCACAGTGCTAACTGATGCTAATTGAATATTAGGTTCCAGTGCTTGTTAGCTACGTTAGCCTCGTGGCTCCAGAGCTCAACCTCAAGAAACAAACATCAAATTGTGCCTTCGAATAACCATTATGCAATATGCGATATACTGTTTCTGCCCTGGCATCCTATCATGATCCATTCCAGCTGTGTGTGTGTGTGTGTGTGTGTGTGTGTGTGTGTGTGGGCCCAGTATACACACCAATATTAAATACAGATGTTACGTTAGCAAGCATGACTAGGTCTTTATACACACCAGACCTGTCAGAACTGTGTTTACTAAACTCCAAACAACAGAAAGAAAACAATATATATATATATATATATATATATAAGATATTCTTCTTAATATTATGAAACATTTGTTAAACTTGCACCTATCAGATTTTGTTCTAAGACCTATAATAAACATGGCAGCCCCGTGTGGTGCACCCACCCTGTGGAGCATAACTTATTTCAGTCTGTGACTGCAAGGCAATTTGATTTTTGATTTGTATTTTTTTGAGAAAATGTAAATGTATTATCCAGTCACTTTTGATTGCATTGGTTATAGCTTGGTTTTACTGTTTTAGTGTGTGTTTAGCTGTAGTTGCAGTGGTTCTAGGAGTTAGAGGGAGTTTAATGCAATGCCCTGCTGTGTTCTCACACATCATACAAGGCTATGTTTTTCTCTCTCTGCTCGGGCCTTTTACACCGACCTGGTCCTGGACGTCCGCTAGCTGTGAGATGACGTGCAGCAGCTGTATTTTTGCAGTGTGTCCCGGTCTGCCCTCCGCAGGCCACACATTACCCAGCATTCCTCACTGGGGGGGCCGGGGAGCTGGGCCACATCCAGTGGAGCTTTAAGTTTACTTTACATGCCATGTCCCACTCTGAACTCTCCCAAAAAAAAAAACCCTGCCATAACTCCTCCCACAGTCTTTAGACCTACTGCAGTGGAGCTATAGGATTTAACCTGGGTTGCCAGGTCTTGCAAAATTGGAGATTACTGGTCAAAGGATGTATTCTTTTTTTTTTTTTTAATATATATAAGTGAACACACTCTCTATAGGTGAGTTAACAGAGATAGATAGAGGTGTTAATTAAAAAAAATGTAATCTAGTCAGGAACACATATATTTTGATGTGTGTGTGTGTTTGTGTGTGTGTGTGCGTGGAGTGATCTACCTCAGCTATATATATATATATATATATATATATATATATATATCATGAGATGATGTTATATATTTAAATATTTTAAATGTATATATTTATATCTCATCTCCTGGGGCACGGTAACTACTAGACCTCATTTACGTGAGCTGTGCCATGGCTTACTTTTCAGAGTGTGTATGAAACAGTTGGAGCGAGGCTGTTATGACAGGTCCTATGACATGTTTATGACACATTATAACAAGCACGGCAAGGGAGCATTTCCACACCAAACATCTATACCTCACAGTGGTCTGAGTGAGCCCTGTTTGTCCTTCTTTTCCTCTGCTGTTTATTCAGAGCTGTCCAGACTCATGCTGCTTCTTGGCTCAGACGGAGACTTCGCCTTGAGTGTGTGTGTGTGTGTGTGTGTGTGTGTATGAAGCGTTCCTTTACTCTCTTTCCTCACAAAGTGAAGATAAATGGACGATAAAAGGCTATGGTTCATGATATGTAGAAATGATGCACATTTTTTCAGGAGACCTGACCCTTTGTATCTGAACCAGCTCCTGGAGGACTGTGTGATAGTTTGGAGACAATAAAACAGATTAATTGCATTAACACAAATCAAATTTAAGAAAGCATTAAAGATAATTGTGCACCACTAGTTAGCCATTTTGAAGATATTTCTTTAAAGTTCATGATTTTCTCCATGTTCTCAGATGCAGGCTGAAAGACATTAGCATGATGCTAATTAGTGCCATACTTCTGTCGCTACACTGATTAGCGTCATGCTAACTCCACGTCGAAATCATAAAGCACTGTGGAGTTGTTCAGTAATCACTAATAGCATTGATTATGTCCCTGAACATGATAGCAGACCACAGTTGGTCCATTGGCGTTTGCTCAGCGTTTTCTGGGCAGACCACTCTTTGTAAAACAGAGATCTAGACAAAATGCCACATTTTTTCATTATTATTTTCCTTTGTTATTCTTTGTAAATTAAGATTAGTAAATAATTTTGATCCAGCACAGTGTCAATATTTTCAGTGTAAGCATTT